>NW_027188176.1:0-38024 GCF_041381155.1 Argopecten irradians
GATCCTTTTCATTGGGTAAGATGTCCTCGGAGCACTATGGTGTTCTTCCTGGCTGGAGTCATCATACCGCCTCTTCAGTGTTAACTGTGCGTTCCTCTTTACGGTTTATATTTGGTTTTGTCTCTTGGTGTAATTCTTAACAAATTCATGTATACCTCCCCCTGTACACCTTAAGCTTCTGACACACTTTCCGGATAGTGACTCTTTGTTTCTGCCGTTGTTCCTGTCAATGTCCGTTTTGTACGTGCCGAGTGTCTTTACCGTTGTATCTACGTTGCTGGGGTATTTTAACCACTCCCCCCCCCCCGGAAAGACCCTGTTGGGTTGTGTTTTTCTTCAATCGGTGTAGTAGCTTGGCTGTGGTTTTCCCTTACTGCATAACTTGTGTGTCGAGCTGGCCAACACTGTTTTCACACCCAAATATTCCAGTCCTTTCCTAGCCGCCACTGGTTGACGCAGTTATAAAATTACGCCTAAATCGACAGTTGTGATAGTATGCTACATCACCCGCCGTACGTCTCCTCAGCAGAGACCATCCCTCTTTGCGAAGGTTTCGAACCATTTACTCGGGGTACTCTCAGGTTGGGTGTCCAATAGTGATGTGAGCTGTGTCGTTGCACGTCGTGTTTTGGTGAGGGACGTGACCGCAAATTACTGGTGTCCTTCTTCAGATGCAGATAACCCCAGCATAAATGATTCGTTCTGTTTGCATAAGTCATACCTCTGCACTGCTGTCCTTCTTGTTCTGCTCGATTCTGCTACGACATGACTTTAATGCAGATAGCACGCCGTGTAGAGACACGGTATCTTTGTATCCAACCTCAATAGGGTAGTTTCATATATGCCAACCCTGCGTCCCTGCATTCCGTGTCAGCAATGTCTCATGCATTTGTCTCTTCCTTTTCATGTGCTCATTCACTGCACCTTTCGCCGCGATGTGACTATTAGATCGATAATGATGATTTTCTTTGTTCCTAATTGACAATATATAACCTTATCCTGTCTGAGGTTGGTAGGAACAAAATCCGAAAAAGTTCAATCTGGTTTGAAATCTACCCTCAAGGCCTCCTGTCCCCTGCCTGGCTTGATATTATTTCCGATTGATTTTCTCAGATCTGGATGTCCGATGTTTCACCTTCCCTCACAAACCTAATCTGCGTATGCCTGACACCTTGGTTAGACTGGAACTGACGCTCTTCTCCGTTTCTATCCTCCAAACACATCAGCCAGGCTCCCTTAAAACTATGGTGTCGTTGGTTGCCTGTCGTATATCTCCCGTGTGTGATAAGGCCACCATGACAGGGGAGGATTTCATCTCTGTCCACACAGAGGACAGTATAGTGTGGCAAAAATATCATTTTGTGTTAAAAATTTCTTTTTTAGCGTATTGTTATAATGAATCTATTAAAAGGACACACAAAAGTACGAAGCGATTTCTAATTTCGTTTTTATATTCAAAAAAAGAGGCGGATGGGCCTTAACGGTCATCTGACCTATTGGGCACAATATTTGTTCTCTTTCAAAGAATTTTGCATATTTGACCCGTGAGCATGAAGGATCTGAAGGTAATTTGGTAGTCCTTCATCCAAAGCATGCTGACTCAGGCCCAATATGAGTATCCTGGGCCGTTTCGGTTCTTGATAGAATTGAAGTCTGTTTAAAGATTTTAAGCCTATTTTCACCCCTGTGACCTTGAATGAAGGTCAAGGTCATTCATTTGAACAAACTTTGTAGCCCTTCATCCCGAGCATGTTGCATGCCCAATATGAGAACCCTGAGCCTCTTCGTTCTTGAGAAGAATTCGTTTAAAGTTTTTTTAGCCTATTTGACCCATGTGACCTTCATTTGTCATTCATTTGAAACAAAACTTGATAGTTCCTTCATCTCAGCATGCTACAGGCCAAATATCAGTACCCTGAGCCCTTTTGGTTATTGATCCATTGAGAAGAAGTCGTTTGAATCAAAACAATTACGCAGCGACCCTTCGGGTACAGGTGACCTAAAAACTATTCTTATTTGCAAATCATGATACGCACTCTCATTGAAATTCAAATGTTATTAAAATGTTGTTAGATTTGTGTACCTGTATTCTGGTAAAGCAGCGAGCTCCATGATTCGTAGTATGTACTATTCGTGTGTTCATTTTTTTCAACAAAACGAAATCTTCATTTAAATGGTCACTGGATGTAGTATCTACACACAATGTTTATCGATCGCGGGAAGGGTTACGATTGAGTTAAGTAATCAAATTTTATGTTTGGAAATTGGTATTGTTTGCTCTGCGGTAGTAGGCATCGGTATACCAAAATGAGCACGTGCAGTTGTGTGAATCCTGAGCACGTGCAGTGTGAGTCCCCCCACCGCCTTCGCGGCTCAGGATTTACAACCTGCACGTGCACAGGTTAGTATACTATGATAGATTTATGAAAAAGAAATCAGCATTTTCGGCGATCCTCATTGTCAAAAAAAATTCATTCGGACCAAAAATTTACTTGTATTATCCGAGTTTTGGAGTTTTCCGAATTCGAATTTTCCTAGTTTTTTTTAAACAAAGAGATAAAGAGGGAATTCGGCCAGGGTCGACAAAAGTACTTTAGTATTAAGACGGATTATCGAATTATCCGAGTTCGTATAAAAAAAGTTCCAAGTTAGACAATTATTCCGCAGAGGAAATTAAACTATTTATAAAAAAAAATTGAGTTAGGGGCAAAAAATCACTACTTGGCGTCCAGACTATACTAAGTAAAGAAATTGTTAGTAGACTTGAGAACTCGCTTATTCGAATACATCTGATGACTCAAAGCTTTTATCACGGTCCCTTCGAGTTTGTATTGATATAAAAACATGTAATTTCTAGATGTAAGGTCATGTTATGTAACTACTGTTTATTCTTTTATTTTACTTATTCTGTCGTATTGCGTGGACGAACAACACTTAAGATTATGCGTTACACTTGTGTTTCCTATTGACGTGTATTTATGGCCATTTACGGTTAAAGAACTATGGGTTCATTACGCTACGCACAAACTTATTTCGAAGTATATATTTACTACACTATAATTATATGAATTCAGTTATTTTTTTTCCCTGGAACGATATTTTCCCGTCGTACATTCAAGACATGCATAGATTTTACCATCTCAGTGGAAGTTTATTTTTTATGTAGTTTTTTGTGGTTTGTTGTTCGGTTGTAGTTTGGTCCTATATAGCTGTAGTTGGTTCCGTATATAATAGTCATAAGACCATCAATAAGGTTCAGAGGTTTATTGGTCATCCTGTGTTTCATAATTCATAAACAGTACAATCTGAAATTGATACAATAATGATTTACCATTGTAGTAGTTCGAGTATTACAAGTCATTTTCTAAATAATAAAAACTAATTACAATATTGAAATAAACAATTTGTTTGTTTTGGGGAAATTACTCATTTAAATGGGGGGAAATAATTATTTTATGGTAGAGTAATACATAATATACGTTTTGCGTAGAAAGGGAGACGACGGGAATATTTTCAATAGTAAAATTCTATAATTATTTATGTAATTCCAATAAAATTGCCTAACTAATGGTTTATCGTTCAATATAAGTTAATTCTTCTGAATTTTATGAAAGTTAATCAATGACCATAGCAATGAGGCATGCTCATGTCATTACTTCCGAATAGATGACATCTTCCACCGATGGTACTTAAATTTTAATAAAATACTCTGTAAAGATTTTTGATGTATATATGCTTATTTTAGAGACAATTTATCATAGTTATGGGCTAACAATTCCATGACTTACAAACCTTTGTGATAAATTTCATATTTACAACAAAGTATTTAAGGCAAAATTAGTTCACGGCTGGTTCATCTCAAAATAATCATGTCTGTTCCAATAAGATTTATTATTTTAAATCACTAATGATCTATATTCTTACAACATATATCAACATATGCATAATTTATTAAAATGTTCTAATTTTCAAAGAATAAAACATTATAATTATCCCGTTAAGGTTAACGTCAGTTACACAGTGCATTGTAAATGAGACGTAAAACTCAAATTGGTTTCAGACACAATATGAGCGGTCTCCGATTTGCGGCGGGACCTTATCAAAGATGGTTAATTTACAGATAGGTGGGGGGGGGGGGGGGGGGGGGGCCCCTTTGGGGGGGGGGGGGGGGGGGAAAACAACCACACACACCACACACACACACACACAAGATTTTGACATATAAGTAAACTTGGAGACTGATAATTAAAATTAATTAACATACAATTTTCCAAATTATTTACTTTTGAGTTTGAAATACCATTTTCACAATCACCTAATTCCTGATTAATTCGCATTGTGTTATTAAAGTACAAAAATAATAATTTATTCAATTGAAAATTGACAATTTGAAGTTATTACAGTTATTAATGTATTACATTTTAGTATAAAATTGGTTATTAACAAATTGTATTACTATAATCCATAGAATTATCTTACCTGTAATAATAGTCATAGCCAATCCTAATTAAGGTTCAGAGGTTTATTGGTAATGAACCAGTTAACCCTCTCGACTTTTTTAGGCTCTAGTTCGGCTTCAGGTGTTATAGCCATAGGTAAACAGGCTTTTTCAGCTAAACTTTTTCTTTGTCAGCCGAAAATAAAATACAATGGTAGACCAGCCACGTTCGGTTGCCAATAGGAGTTAAAAAAAAAAACATTTTCTATGAACAATTAGTTTGCTTCCGTTATCAACTTGTTTAGGTCAATATACTCTTTCAGTGTGATTTCCTTTGATTAAACAATTTCTTGTTGACCGTAACTGACGGAATGTTATTCTCCCCTTTTGAATTACTTACGTAGTCGGTCAGAACGATTTATTGACTTCAAATATATTGATGGGTTATTTGATTAGGCGTATCTTGTTTCTTCATTTCTTTGTTTTTAATTGAAATGTGTTTACACACAATGATTAATTATATTTTTTTACATTTATAACTTTAGCATAATATAAAATGTTATCTTTTGAAATGTTCTATGTGTTTAACCGCACATAAAATCATTTGTTTCATTAGGAGTAAAATTTTACTTCTGATATAGGAGTGGTGAAGTTATCATAAGGTTTTTTGTGCTTGTATTCATTTATTGTTAAAATCTAATGGACAGTGTACGCAGTACCAACGAGACATGATACATGTTAACGGACTGATGAGATATGATGTATCAGATTTTTTTAGTGCTGTGATTATGGTAGTTGATTTGGCTGTTGGTTGTTTTCGAAAACGTTGTTATTAGGGTTGAATTAGCTGGACCACAAAACAAAGAGTTCGATTGGGCTTGTACTGGTTTCTTGCCATTGGTAATTTGAATTGGTTTTCATAAATAATACAAGAATAGTTGGCCACATTGCTTAGATAGGTTAAATTTTAAGTAAAGAATCAAAGTTCCAATGATTTGGGTTAATTCCAAATTGGTAGCTTGTTGTCTTTTGGTTCACTTTATGTGGGGAATTCCAAAATTTGAAATTATGTATTTAAAATGTCCGATGCGTGGAACCGTCCTGTACGGGTTTGATCGTGGGGAATCCCAAAAACTAAACTGCATGGACTCCAAATTATCCCACCTTGCCCCCACAAAACGCGGTTGTTTTGGGTTCAGAAAGAAGTGGACATTTTATTTTGTGTGTAGTTTGAGCAGGTTAAAAATATAAAATAAAATTTCCGGATGTGAGGAATTTTTGTAACATATTGTTTTTGTTTGTTTTTGTTATTTTGGTGCTTTCTTTTTTTCCAATTTTTATTATATAATAAAAGACTTGACAATAGTCATACATGTGTATCTATGGGGTCACAAGTGGGTGGTCATTCGTTGTTCGCAAAAGTCGGGGGTGAGTTTGGACAGTAAGAGGGGGGGGGGCGGGGTCACTTGGGGTACGGGGGTTTTTATTTTTTTTTTTTTTTACGGCACCTGTAAACCCGGCAGGATGTGGCTCGAAAATGTCCACCGAATTATACCATATTAAGCGACTTTTGATTGTCATCGTTTTGATGATGATAATTGAGTACAGTTTTTATAAAGGGGTTCATATGGGGGTTTTGTAAGATCTATCTAGACCCTTTCCCCCTGATATCCCAATGTAACAGGTCATTAGATTTAATAATTCACTATAATAATTTATTGCATGCATTACTATTTTACGACAATTCGCTATGATAACTTCATCCTCGCTTTCCCGTTTAAGGGACTATGTTCACAGACGTCCTATTAATGAATATTGTGTCAAACAAGATCAAGGTTGGTGCGAAAAGGTATAATGTTTCATTCCAAAGTTATAAATTGTCCTTCAATAATCCACATATGCGATTCATACAGTGGATATTGGTTGGTTTTCATAGTGACTGACATTTAATAACTTATTCAAATATAGAAGTATTTATAGCTGTATACGCACGGGGTTTTCGCCATAACTACAAAACAATGGTTTTAATGAGTAACTCGTTATGGTTTGGTCGGAATTGGTTGGGTCTGTAATTAGGATTTGGCGTCTATTTTGTTGCGGTGGTTGAGAAAGGCTGGAAGGTTGTGAAAATCATTTGTGGGTTTTCAAGTATTTTGAGGAATTGTGCTTTCAAGATCAGCAATTCATTTTCTTTGATATTTGTGATATCTTTTACCGCGACTGGCTTTTTTGTCTACATTTTCATTGCTTCGTTCTTTCGAAAAAATCATTTTCTCGTTTTAAAAGGCTCATTTTCATTCCCGGGTTCAACATGAAAGAGTTTTGCAAAAGCGTTTACTTGAGTACTTTTTGTTTTTGCCTTGATTTTCGCTTATTTTCTGATTGAAAAACGTTACATTTTCTGATAATAAGACTTGATATCTAGTGGGTGGTTTTGTGCCTCCTGTAATTATTTCAACAGCTTCGTTTTCATTCGTGCCGTGTGATTGATTTTGTTTGCTGTTACAATTTGTACTTGAACTTGGGATTTCTTTTGTTTATTTTGTGAATTCTGTGTCTGTCAAGGTCCGAAATGGGTAATGAACTATGCGATTGGATTTCCGCGTGATAACTTCTGCCATTCGATTTTGCGTCCCATGATTGTATGGAAACGTGCTTTTTTCGATTTAGGTTTTGGATTGGATTGGTACGAAATTGGGCGCTTTGAAAAAGCAGGCCCGTGGGATATTTGTCCGAATTTGCGCCACATTTGAAACATTGGGTGAATTTTAGCTTGACATGTTAAATTAATAAGTGGCTATTGAAAACAATGAATTACCCACTTACCACCATCTCTCTAAACATGGTTTCGGGGCGATGGCTGCGAGGATTTGTGGCCTGATGGAATGACCATCGAGGGGTTCCATGGTGCTTTAGTAACCGTCGTTTGGCAAGCGCTCGTTGGGGTGCACAAAATGTCCATCTCCGGGTTGGCCGTTAATGTAGGGAACTGGTACATGGTTAGCAAAGAGATTCGGGGGATCATTGTGGTCTGGTACGCCCAGTGTTGTTTTTGGCGTGTGGTAAACATTTCTGACGTCTTCATGAGCTATTTGTGGCACAGATGCTCTGGGTCTTCCTAGGACTGGGGTTCGCTGAGGTTCCACTGGATCTTGTACGTTACTAGAATTACATAATTAATTAGGCCACGTTACTACGAAATCTCACAACCAATTTATCATTAAGGATTTTTTTGTGCTGTGTAATGGTAGTTTGATTGGCTCTGTTGGTTGTTTACGAACCGTTGATATTGGGGAGTTGTATTTGCAGGAAACAAAACTAATGAGTTCCGATTGGCTGTGTATGGTTTCTTGTATTGGTTTAATTAGAATTGGTTTTCATAAATAAAACATAATAGTGTTATAGTATGGACACTAAAACAATGTAGTTATGAGATATGGAGAAGATAACTCCTATAGATTTTTTTTTTCAATACATCCTATGAAGGTCATATCATTGATTAGGTTATAGAACTTTCTAGAATTTAATCATGTATAACAAATATGTTTGTAAACATGTTGATTTTAAGTAGAGATCTAGAATGATCTATTTCCAGGAAAGTTATGTGGTGTTTACTTGTCATTACTGTTTTTTGTTAGATATTTCTAGAAGTAGAATGGTTCTCCAATATTCTTGAATTACGGTTTAGCTATATATACTCAGCTGTCCAAAGCTAATCAGAACTGTAATGAGACCTGTAATGAGACATATCAAGAATTGTACAGTGCCATATTAGATTCTATTGGGAGAGCTATTGTGACTTTATCTGTGGATTATTACAACACTGTGTCAGTGGATTTTATTCATATTGCCTGGAACTTTACAAATCATCGGTGGACATTCAATTTCCTTGTGGATTTGTGATTATTGTTTAATTTGAAACCTGGAAGGATCACAGGATTATACCAGGACATTCGCATACAGATAAGTAAACACTTTAAATCATCGTACTAGTCTTGTACCACCACCAATTACTTTAGATATTGTAAACCATCTCTGTATAATATTGTATATATAATTAAAATGTGTTTTGAATTTAGCTGCTGGTTTCTCCTTTCTGTTATTCGTTAATGTAACAGAAATTGGGGGCTCTTGTCCTCGAGATCGATATTCAATTTGTGAAATCTAACTTTGAAAAAATTAATTTAAGAAATTCTCAAAATTTTGTGGTACAAACTTTGAGTTTACATTTGAATACCACCAACAGCTAGATAAATATGACTACTATGCAAGTAGAACAGTTTGTTTAAAGCGCCATCCCTGGAAGTTCTTTTGCAAGTTAGTAAGAGAGGATTTACTGTTATTGGGTAAACATTTAGGCCTTACTATCAAAACTATTTTGAGGAAAGCTGAAATTAGGAATGTAATTATAAGATTATTTTGTTGACAATGGCAAATTTGACTCTAGTGCATTAGATAATATAGAGGAAACAGTCACTTCAGAAATCCAAATTAGACAAATGGAACTTGAACATGAAATGAAAATGAAACAATTAGAAATAGAAAAGGAGTTAAGAGAAAAAGAAAATAGACAAAGAAAGAGAGTTAAGAGAAAAAAAGAAATTGAAAAGAGAATTAAAAGAAAAAGAGATTGAAAGAGATCAGATGTTAGAGCTAGAGAAGCAGAAAATTCAAGCTGAAACAGAACTTAGAATGAAAGAATTAGAGCTAGCTTCTCATAGACAGTTCAGTAATCTAACTTTTAGGGGTTTACAAGGAAACAGAGGTTTTGATGTCAGTAGAAACATTAGGTTAGTTCCTCCTTTTCAAGAGGAAAGAAGTTGACAAGTATTTTCTGCATTTGTGAAAAATAGCTGACAGTATGAAATGGCCTGAAGATAAGCTTACATATGCTTCTTCAGAGTGTCTTGATTGGTAAAGCTAGAGACATTTATTCTTCTTTATCTGTAGATGAGATTTCAAATTACCAAGTAGTCAAGAAAGCTATTTTTGTAAAAGCTTATGAGTTAGTTCCTGAGGCTTACCGCCAGAAAATTTCGAAACTCAAGAAAGAGAGATTGAACAAAAACTCATGTAGGAATTTGCCAGAGAACAAGGAAACAATTATTTAATAGGTGGGTGTGATTCTAAAGAAATTGATGAGGATTTCGGTAAATTGAGGCAATTATTGTTGATTAGAGGAGTTTAAACGTTGTGTCCACACAAACCATAAAAACTCTACTTAGATGAGAGAGGATAAAGTTGAAAACACTTAGGTGAAGCAGCTACAATGGCTGATGATTACGCTCTTCACCCACAAAGGCGCATTTGTTAAACAAACAGTCTCTCCAAAGACAAAAAAACAGTACCCACAAGGTAACGTAGTGTAAATTTGGTCAGCCTAGGAACCCAACCTTTAGTGGCCCTTCTAATCGAAACAAAACTAAATGTTAGGTAAAAAGACTAAGTCTGATTCTAAAACAGTTCACCAGGGCAGGTGTGGGGTCTCACTTCTTGGTCATGTTTGTAATTACTGCCTTGAAGTAGGGGACATTTATTATGTCTGAATGTTATTCTCTCCAGCGCGTAAAAGGATGCAAAGGCGGTAAACAGTCAGTTCCTTCTGTGTTAGCTATGTCAAAGCCTAGTCAGAAACTTAGTGATATTGTGGAAGATTCTAAAGTGGTGTCTGTTGATGATTAAGAGTCAGAGTCTGATAGCCGTCTTGGAGAAGTACTCTCCCTTCATTTCTGAAGGGTTTTGTTTCACTTACTAGTGATAATACCAACTTGAAACCTGTGAAGATTTTGCGAGATACTGGGGCTTCTCATTCTTTGATATTAGATGGCGTAAGTGCCTTTGTCTGAGGAGACCTCATCTGGGTAGTAGTGTTTTTGCTTCATGGTGTAGAGTTAGGTTTTGTTAATGTGCCTCTCCATTGTGTTTATTTTAAAGTCAGACTTGGTTACTGGGCCTGTCACATTGGTGTTAGACCGGAACTTCCCATAGAGGGCGTGTCGCTCATTTTAGGCATGACTTGGCTGGAGGAGAGAAAGTTTGGGTAGATCCCTTAGTGTCCAGTATCCCTGATAAAACAGATGATGCTGAGACTATTCAACAGGAATTTCCTGGTATTTTCCCTTCTTGTGCTGTAACTCGTTCAATGAGTAAGAAGGTTTCTGATGTTGCAGTAGTTGAGGATCATTATAGTCCAGGGTTAGGTGACACACTTTCTTGGCTCATGATATAGAGGATATCGGGGGCATGTGTGATCTTTTGAGCAATCCTGTAGACTTTGATATAGTGAGTGTAGAGTTGTTCCTAACAAGGGTACTTCTTTGTCTGACATGATGAGTAAATCATCTTTGTCTAGATGAGGAGCTTATTGTAGAACAGGAGAAAGATCATGAAATCTCCTTATTGTGTAATCGGGCTTTGAGTGAGGAAGAGGCTGAGAAAGTCCCGGTTTGTTACTTCCGTCAGTCAGGTGTGTTGATGCGCAAGTGGCGCCCCCCTGATGTGTCTCCCGAGGAAGGGACTGGAAGGTTGTCAATCAAATAGTTGTCCCACCGAGGTATAGGCAAGATATTCTAAGTTTGTCTCATGACGTACCTATGGCAGGGCATCTAGGTGTGACCAAGACTTATAAACAGGATCTTAGATCACTTCTTTTGGGCCCAAGTTGAAAACGGGATGTGGCTGATTTTTGTAGGTCTTGTCATACTTGTCAGGTGGTAGGGAAACCTAATCAGAAAATCCCTGTTGCACCTTTGCACCCCATTCCAGCATTTGAGGAACCAGTCAGTAGAGTTCATTATAGACTGTGTAGGTCCTCTACCCAAAACTAAGTCTGGGGAATGAGTATCTTTTAACTATTATGTGTGCTTCCACACGCTTTCCTGAAGCCATTCCACTCAGAAATATTAAGGCCCCTAACATAGTCAAGGCTTTGGTTAAATTCATTTACATTGGTTGGTCTTCCAAAAGCTGTCCAGTCGGACCAAGGTTCAAATTTCATGTCTGGTATTTTTCAAAACAAGTTCATGTACCAGCTCCAGATCAAGCAGTATAAGTCTAGTGCTTATCATCCAGAGTCTCAGGGTGCTTTAGAACGTTTTCATCAAACATTGAAGAATATGATGAGATCTTATTGTTTTGAAAACAAAAGAGATTGGGACGAAGGTATACACATGTTGTTGTTTGGCGGTTTAGAGAATCTGTACAAGAATCTCTTGGCTTCAGTCCCTTTGAACTTGTGTTTGGACATACTGTACGTGGTCCTTTGAAAATTTTGAAAGGACAAAATTTTGGACGAAGATTCTAAAGTGAATCTCTTAGAGTATGTGTCTAACTTTAATGCAAAGGTTGACAAGGGCATGTGAACTGGCAAAAGAAAATTTGGCCCTTACTCAAACCAAAATGAAAAATTCCATGGTATGATAAAGATGCCCGTGCAAAGAAGTTTTGATCCAGGTGACAAAATTTTGGCCCTATTACCAATACCGGGGTCAGCCTTTGCAAGCTAGATATTTTGGACCTTATGTTGTTGAGAAAAAGGTCGATGATGTTAACTACATTGTACAAACTCCAGGGAGGCGCAAGAAAAAAACTCAATTATGTCATGTTTAATATGCCTTTAAGGAATATGTAGATAGAGAAGAGAGCAAGACCTCTCAACCTATTGCTACTTTGGCCTCTGTACCATCACAAAGTGAAAGTACAGCTGATATTTGTAAATTAGACTTAGATGGTGGTGTACAAGATGTAGGTTTAGACTGTGGTGTTAAGTTACGGAATTCAGATGTGCTCGCGAACTTGGACAAGAAACTGTGTCATCTATCAGAAAAGGAACGCAATGAACTGAAAGATTTGATACTTGAGTTTAAACATTTGTTTCGGATACACCAGGCAAAACAGATGCTATCTATCATGACGTGGAATGTAGGCGATGCGCCACCTGTCAAGCAACATCCTTACCCGTGTCAATCCTTTGAAAGAAGAACACTTAAAGAAAGAAATTCAATACATGTTGGACAATGATATTATTGAACCAAGCAAAAGTGAATGGAGCCTCTCCATGTGTTCTGGTGCCAAAGCCAGACAAGACATAATACCGGTTCTGTACTGACTTCAGAAAAGTAAACTCTGTCAGTAAAACAGACTCTTATCCAATTCCAAGGATTGACTCGTGTATTGACAAAGTTGGCAAAGCCCCAGTACGTAAGCAAGTTTGACCTGTTGAAAGGGATATTGGCAGGTGCCATTAACAGAAAGAGCTAAAGAAGTGTCGGCATTTGTAACCCTCGCAAGGTTTGTACCAGTACAAAGTTATGCCATTTGGTATGAAGAATGCCCCCCGGCAACATTTCAACGTCTTCTTAACAGCGTGATATCAGACCTGGGAAGGCTGCGATGGATACATTGATGACGTCATCAACTACCACGACACGTGGGGAAGACCATCTACGCGGGATTCGTGAATTCTTCGAAAGACTCACTACCATGAAATTGACTGTAAACTTATTGAAATGTGAAATTTTGTCATGCAACTGTTGAATTTTTTAGGCCATGTTGTAGGACAGGGGCAGGTTAAACCTGTTCAGGGGCCAAAGTAGAATCAATTATATATTTTCCAACTCCTGGAGGCAAGAGAGAGCTGATGAGGTTTCTTGGTATGGCTGGATACTACAGAAAATTTTGTCAAAATTTCTCTGTTTATAGCAGCAGCTCCACTTACTGCTTTGTTAAAGAAAAATGTCAAATTTGTCTGGTCAGACGAATGTAAGTCTGCCTTTGAGGAAATTGAAAGCCATACTATCAAACTCACCAGTTTTCTGACTGCTCCAGATTTTAATAAACAGTTTTTTAAACTGTTTGTTGACGCCGCCAGCGATGTAGGTGTTGGTGCTGTTTTGATGCAAGAAGGTACTGAACAAATTGACCATCCAATTTGTTTATTTCTCGAAAAAGTTTGACAAACACCAGAGAAATTATTCCACCATTGAGAAAGAATGTTTAGCATTGATTTTGGCCTTAAACCAATTTTGATGTGTATCTATGCACTACAGTTGTGCCTGTGTTGGTCTTCACCGACCACAACCCTTTGACATTCATTGGGAAAATGAAAAACAAAAATCAAAGAATTCTCAGGTGGAGTTTGACTTTGCAAGAGTACAATCTTGACATCAAACATATCAAAGGGAAAGACAATATTCTGGCTGATGCTTTATCAAGGATTTAAATATGACTTAATATTTGAAGAAAGTTTCCTTTTCAAGAAAACTTTCTTTTCTTTAAGGAGGGGTGTGTTATGTATGACACTAAACACATGTAGTTATGAGATAAGGGAGATAACTCCTATAGCTTTTTTTATCAATACATCCTATGAAGGTCATATCATTGATTTAGGTTATAGAACTTTCTAGAATTTAATCATGTATAAACAAATATGTTTGTAAACATGTTGATTTTAAGTAGAGATCTAGAATGATCTATTTCCAGAAAGTTATGTGTGTTTACTTGTTTACTGTTTTTAGTTAGATATTTCTAGAAGTAGAAGGTTCTCCAATATTCTTGAATTACGGTTTAGCTATATATACTCCAGCTGTCCAAAGCTAATCAGAACTGTAATGAGACCTGTAATGAGACATATCAAGAATTGTACAGTGCCATATTAGATTCTATTGGGAGAGCTATTGTGACTTTATCTGTGGATTATTACAACACTGTGTGTGGATTTATTCATATTGCCTGGAACTTTACAAATCATCGGTGGACATTCAATTTCCTTGTGGATTTGTGATTATTGTTAATTTGAAACCTGGAAGGATCAAGGATTATACCAGGACATTCGCATACAGATAAGTAACACTTTAAATCATCGTACTAGTCTTGTACCACCACCAATTACTTTAGATATTGTAAACCATCTCTGTATAATATTGTATATATAATTAAATTGTGTTTTGAATTTAGCTAGCTGCTGGTTTCTCATTTCTGTTATTCGTTCATGTAACAATAGTGGCACATTGCTTAGAAGGTAAATTTAAAGTTCACTGATATTGGTAATCCAATGTTCACTATTTGGAAATCCAAATTTGAAATATGAAATAAATGTCCGATGGTGGACCGTCCTGTCCGGTTGATCGTTGGGATCCAACTCAACTGCCTCCAAAATATCAAAACGCGGTTATATGACAGAAGTGGTCATTGTTAGTTTGACAGGTAAATCCGGATGTGAGATTAATTGCATATTACAATTAAAAGACTTGACAAGACAACTGCCCAAGCCTATGGATGACACGATCGCCTCGGATAGATATCGACTGTAAGCACTTTGATTGACACGTGAAGAATTGAACGTTATATAAGGGGTTCATATGGTAGATCTATCAAAACATGTACAGGTAGATATAAATCACAAACAATTATGCAAGAATAATAATTTTACGAAAATACGCTATGATAGATGTATATATTTATTTCAGACACTACATTTGACATTGCTATCCAAATTTCCCTGATTTTATTGTTGTTGGATTAACCGCGGTAATTATATCTGCTTCAGTGTCACATAAAGTTAATTGAGTGATTATATTACGTACACGGGGCAACCAGGTGGTATGACACTTAGCCTCAGGGCAATGGACACGCCAATTAAGTATAATTAGCCTACCCACCTGACCAGTAAATCTAGAGCAGTAAATGTCAGGTGTTTATCTGTTGTATTTCATTTAAGCTTATGTTGATACTCTGTAAGATCAGTGAAGGCCACGACCACCGAACGGACAACACGGCACTATTTGGATTATCCAGGATATGCCTACCGTTCACGGCCAAAGTGCTAGTGTAATAAAAGACCGTAAAAGAAATCATTACGTATCATTGTTTCTTTTACGAAATCAACAGTTTGTATAACAAGTGAAAAAATTCCTTGTTATATTTATATCAAAACTTTCAAATTATATCTGCGAATAAAATGTACCTTTGTATTTTACACCAAACTGCAGGATTGTTAAATCAAGTTAAAATTAGGACAACACAAATCAGAATAGAATTTTCACATATTTGTTTTTATATATCAAAGTACACATAACAAGGCATATAAAAACAACAATTTCTGTTTTAAGTGGCAAACATATATGTAATATTGTGTGACACCCTGGTAAATGAGAATGTTTATTTATTATTTAATATGTTATTAATTTATTATGTTAATTGAATTTGTCAGTGTTTTGTATTTTCTTTCCGTAAGTCCGCGTCTACTTTCGGTTTCGTCGCGTGTAACTTTGTATGTAGAATAGTGGATAGTAGGCCCCGATTAGGCATACTGGACATACGATGTATATAGTATATATGTACATGTTACGGACATTGACCACTTGACCTCGACATGCGCGTTAACTCTTTCTTTCCTTTCCCGCCTTACTTCATTTCTTTTCTTCACTTCTATTTGGGATTCTTGATAGAGAGGACGATTATCTTTGTCGTCGTTGCTATAACAGGTTTTTTTATGAACGTCCCTTGTGCCATACACGGGGTAAGTGAATAATGGTTTTACTTCATAAATATGTTTAGGCTAATGTAAATTATTGGAATATCTAATTCAATCTTTCTAAATCAGTAAATTATCTATTTTTCATATATCGGTAACTTTTTATATATTTTCCTCGATCGATTATTGCCGATCGAGTATGATAATTTTGTATTATTTGGTCGTGGTATGTAGTGTATAAGTTGTTGTGTTGGATAATAATATCAAACATCCATTTAATTTTACTCGTAATCTGATATTTGTATTTGTTGTGGAGATGTGTGAAATTGTTCAATAATATTTGAATTCTCCGAATCTAAATGAGAGTTTTGTAAGTGTGAGTGTACTCACTTGGAGTGCGTTCGATTGTGTGTTAATTAGTGTTATTTGTATATTTTATAGGGACTGATTAGAACCAGAAATCCGACAATAAAAGATGCTAAAGATATCAATATCTTCCTGGTCGTATGTTGAAGCCGGCCCTCCAAGCGGAACCCACTGAAACCCCCAATTTTACAATGGCGCCCATGTACGGTTTGGAGCGAACCGGCCTGTCTTACGTCACCGGAAGTCATCAATGTGTGATGTATGTGTGTCAACTGTGTTGGTGTTGTTAAGCCTACCTGTGTACGGACCAGCGCTGTTAGCCTGCCTACTTTTTGATGCTTATCGTGTAAGTGACTTTTGCTGTAGATGAGCCATCATGATCAGTAGCTACTGTGACATTCTTATATCACTTTGACTGCAGTCGCGTACGCGTGGAACACTTCGTCTTCGATTCGGAGCCTATTGACGTTTATCATCGCCTATTTGACAGAGACTTTTATGGGTGTTCGTCTTCGCTGGTGGAAAGGAACTGTATAAAGATTTTTATATTTACTTGTAGTAAATATTACTGTGATTCAGAACGGACGATTTCTGTCATTTGCCCATCTGTGATAAATACGTGTTTTTTCCTTATTTTTCTTATAGGCCTAATCGTATGATCATGTGTAAAATGTTTACGATGTTTGAATATTGCTGACTTTTATTTTTACAATTTGTGTTGTGTGTACATTGTGTTTGGCCTTGACCTTTGTGTATTTCCGGTTTATACAGCACAGGGGTTTCATTTTTGTTTATTTGACTTGGTAATAGTTTTTTTGTTTGTTCTATTTTTGTTTTTGGTAAACTTTAAATTTATTTATTTGAAGTGATTAGTATAATTTCATTCATTTTTTTTTTATTATTTGCCTTTAGTAAAGATTTTTTTTTGTTCAATTATTTGGATTGATCTCTGTAAATCAATATTAATTTTTCCATTTTTCCATTATAATTCCAGTGATAATTTTGTTTTATAATTTTTTGTTTTTTTTTCTTTCCCCGTGGTGTGGTACTTAAGTTTTTTTCTTATATTTTTGAGTAGCTAGTGCTTTGGTCATCTTATTTTTGGGAATTTTCTTCTTGTTTTTCCTTATTTTTTCCCCTGTTTACTAACACTGCTGTTATTTTCTTAGAATTCTTCGACAGCTAGACTCTGACAGTGACATTTGTGATTTATTTGTATAGACTTTGTTTGTATATGCCATCTAGTTCAATTTTCTGCTTAGTTTATATTGTTTAGACCTGGGAGCTTATACTTATCTTATTTCGTGTGAACTTATTAGATATTGTTGTGCGGCGGTTTATTTACAAGCTAGCTGTGATCCTGAGCCTGCAGAATTATTTGGTAAGGTGTAAGTATGGGTTTATGATTTATAAGCTTTAGGTTTTTTTACAGGTATTTTTTTTTCCAGAATTCATTTCATGGACTTTTAGCAAGTGTTAGTAGAATCAACACATTGCTATTCTACTTTGTACTGTTATTTGCTGTGTTGAATGCTGTGTCTTATTTTACGGTATTTGTATTTATTTACTTTTTGTAAATTCACTATCATGTCTACGGACGAGGCAGCAGCCAAGACTCTACTGGAAGGATTTCGCGCTCTTGGGAGTGTTCCAAAGTTTAGTACTCCAGAGGAACTTAAGGCCTGGATGGAAGACTTTGTAGTGCAGAATCGGTCTGATGAGAAGCCTGAGCTTTCCTTTTTGGATGCTGATCAGAAGTCTAGTGTAGACAAGATGCTCTTTAACCCGAAGAGATGCCTCTCAACTTTTTCCGGGGACCCACCTGCCTCCAAGGGAGATGTGACATATGAGCAATGGAAGTATGAACTGAAATGCCTTATAGCCGAGGGGTCTCATTCTAAGGAAGCCATTGCCCAGGCGGTGAGGATGTCACTCAAAGGTGAGCCGAAAGGAGTTGTCATGAGGCTAGGACCTTTGACAGATTTGAAGACTATCCTTGACAAGCTGGAGACGGTCTACGACCGCATGGAGTCAGATGAATCTCTACTTGGTGAATTCTACAGTGCCAAGCAGGCAGATGGTGAGACTGTAGCAGCTTGGGGATTTCGTTTAGAGGAAATTATTGGTCGAGTCGTAGAGAGGACGGCCATTGCGCCTAAGAAGGTGAATAGTATGCTGTGTGCGGTATTTTACGAGGGCCTGATACCTGTACTACGGGACATAGCTGGCCATAAGTTTGATACTATTAAGGATTTTGACCAGCTCAGACAGTCGATACGTCGCTTAGAAAATTCCAGGGGATTACTTCCTAGCAAGAAGACTACTACTTCTCAACCTCAGACTAAGATGTTGGCTACTGTCACACCAACTTCATCGGAGACTAACACAGAAGTTTCAGAGTTGAAAGCCATGATACAGCAGCTGACCTCCCGCTTTGATAAGATGGAAACTGAGAAGACATCTAAGAAGCCTGAGACTAAGCAACATCAGCAATCTGGAGGACATCATGCTTCTGCCCAAGCTCAATATCGGAATCGTAACAACACTGTTAGAGGACGGAATGGATGGAAGAATAATCCACATAATGGACAGCATCGACGTGGTAATTATCAGGAAAGACCACCATATTCCTCTTATTATTGTGATGAACCAGGATTTCAGCCCTGTTGGTGGACCACAGTCTCATCAGGGGGGAGGTGGACATAGTAGTCAGGATGGCATGGTGAACGCCGGACCGCAATGTTTTCGCTGTGGACAGTACGGGCATTTGCGTGTTGGATGTCGCGTCATTATGGATCATAGTCAGCGTCATTTAAACTAGAGGAGACCTACGGTGAGGGCGTGTCCGTGGGTTACTATAAACGCCAAGTAGGAGAAAATTTGACTGCTATGGATAGGTTGAATGGGGATTGCAACATAGTAGATATAGTCTTGGAAGGGTTACCTACTAAGGCTTTGCTGGACACTGGAGCTACTGTCTCTAGTATCAGCGAGAAATTTTATCGTACTCATCTCAGCGAGCTTCCTCTATACCCACTTAAGGATGGAGCATTAAGGATACAGGTGGCTGGAGGCAACTTACTACCCTACCTGGGATATATAGAAGTTACAATTGGAATCGACAAGCATCACGTGGATGACAAGACTAAGTGTCTACTTCTTGTTGTGCCAGATACAGAGTTTAACGACATGGTTCCTGTATTGCTTGGTACTAATGTCTTGTCATATTTGATGCAGCAGTGCAAGGAATGGTTTGGTATAAGATTCCTACAGGAAGCCCCTCTTACGACGCCATGGTACTTGTCGTTTCGATGCATATCAGTCAGGGAGAAGCAGTTAGCGCAGAGTAACAACCGTCTAGCTTTGGTTAGGAGTGCGGAGAATCGAAACATCATCATTCCTCCCAATGGACGAGTTGATCTGGCTTGTAAGTTGGACAGAGAAGTACCATATCCAGAGGTCTGTGCCCTGCTACAACCAACCAAGGGTTCTGTTATA
The DNA here is from genome assembly GCF_041381155.1 of Argopecten irradians. Classification (NCBI taxonomy): domain Eukaryota; kingdom Metazoa; phylum Mollusca; class Bivalvia; order Pectinida; family Pectinidae; genus Argopecten; species Argopecten irradians. The sequence continues at coordinate 19,776 of NW_027188176.1, forward strand.
CCCGAGGACTTGGATGTGTCACCGACGGTCTTCACTTATAAATACCGGCGGAATGGAACTTTATTTGTTAATATTGCGAATATTACTACTCGGACAGTTGTAGTGAGTCCTCGTTCCGTGGTTTGTGAACTGCAACCGGTAACTATTCAACAACAGCTGGTGGGCAGCGATACCAAGAGGATTAGCCCGAGCGTGTTGGACCAAGTTACATTTTCACCCTTGCTTGACGACATTCTTCTGATGAGAGGGAAAGAATGCATAGCCCGATTCGAGGATATATTCTCAACCGGAGATCTGGATCTTGGTCATACGACAGCCTTTAAGCATAGAATTGAGCTGGAAGATGAGAGACCATTTAAGCAGAGACATAGACGAATACCACCTGGCATGATACAAGAGGTCCGTGATCATCTTCAACAACTGCTGGCATGTGGAGTTATCAAGAAATCTCATTCCCCATGGGCGTCCGGAGTAGTTCTTGTCAGGAAGCGAGATGGCAAATTACGCATGTGTATTGACTATCGCCAGTTGAACAACAGGACTATTAAAGATGCCTATGCCCTACCTAGGATTGAGGAGATCTTGGACTCCCTGTCAGGCTCACGATACTTTTCTGTGCTGGATATGAAAAGTGGCTACCACCAAGTTGAGATAGCTGAGGAACACAAGGAGCGGACCGCATTTACTGTTGGACCCCTTGGTTTCTTCGAGTTTAACAGAATGCCATTTGGATTAGCCAATGCGCCTGCTACCTATCAACGCTTGATGGAGCAATGTTTAGATGAGCTCCACATGGTGGATTGCTTTATATATCTAGACGACCTTATTATATTCAGCAAGACATTCGAAGAACATCTTGAGAAGCTTGATAGAGTGCTTACCCGAATACGAGAATGCGGAATAAAGTTGTCACCAAAGAAATGCGCATTTTTCCAGCAGAAGGTTAAGTACCTTGGATTTATCGTGTCTGCCGAAGGGATAGAAGCTGATCCCGAGAAGATAGAGAAGATCAAAGATTGGGGAACGCCGACCTCCTCTGAAGATGTTCGTCGTTTTCTGGGATTCGCCGGTTACTACCGGAAATTTATAAAGAATTTTTCTCGGATTGCTCGTCCTTTGACAGAGGTTATGCCTGTTCCAGAAAAGAAGAAATGTATTAAGAAGCCGTCTCAACCTGGACGATGGAAGTGGGGAGCGGAGCAGCAGGAGGCCTTCGACTGCCTTAAGACAGCCTTGTCGACACCCCCTGTTCTCGCCTATCCAGATTACACCAGGCCATTCGAGCTGCATACAGATGCAAGCCATAGAGGGTTGGGTGCGGTGCTTTCCCAAGAACAGGATGGAAAATCACGGGTCATTGCGTACGCCAGCAGGGGGATAACAAAATCTGAGAGGAACTACCCCGCCCATAAATTGGAGTTCCTGGCATTGAAGTGGGCTGTCACAGAGAAGTTTCGGGACTACTTGTACAGCCACGAATTCCAAGTACAGACAGATAATAACCCGCTGACTTACGTTCTGACCAGTGCTAAGCTGGATGCTACCGGACACCGTTGGTTAGCTGCGTTATCGGCTTTCAACTTCACCATAAAATACTTACCCGGGAAGACAAACGTAGTGGCCGATATACTCTCACGGTTACCCACAAAGGAGGTAATGGAAAAGGAGTCCGTAGCAGCGGTTTGTAATTTGAATGAACAACCCATTGTTAATTCCATCTGTCTATCCGCCAATGGAACCACCGACTTAGACAACTGCGACAGCATAGACGACCTGAAGTATCAGGACATTAGGGCTGCACAGCGGAGGGATGCCGTTATATCTCTGTGTATCGAAAATGTGCTTGACGGACATAGACCAACAAGGAAGGAGGTACCGGAGGATGCATGGAATCCCAACCTTTATAAACAGTTCGATTCGTTGAAGGTGGTACGTGGCATACTCTACAGGGAGGTTCAGAGTGATGGAAGCCAACAGAGGTTACTAGTGATCCCACAAGAACTGGTTCCATTTGTCCTCAGAAGTTTGCACAGTGATATGGGACATCTTGGAGTTGCGAAGACGTTGTCGTTATGCCGCGGGAGGTTTTACTGGCCCTCCATGGCAGTGGATATTGAGAGATGGATTGCTGCATGCCCTCGGTGTTTGAGGAGGAAATCAGCTACCAATGAACGAGCACCTCTTGTGTCTATTTCTACGACTCAGCCGCTCGAGTTGGTATGTATGGATTTTTTGACGCTTGAGCCATCGAAGGGTAACTTCCAGCACATCCTGGTGATAACCGATCACTTTACTCGATACGCCGTTGCGATACCAACCAGGAACCAGACGGCCAAAACGACAGCAGAAGCATTCTTTAACCACTTCATTATCCATTATGGGATGCCTCAAAGAATTCATTCTGATCAGGGTACAAATTTCCAAAGTAATCTGATGAAGGAACTGTGTCAGCTCTGTGGAATAGGAAAATCTAAGACAACGCCCTATCACCCCATGGGAAACGGCCAGTGTGAGCGTTTCAACAGGACGTTACTTAGCATGCTTGGCACTCTGGAGCCGGATAAGAAGCGTGACTGGAAATCTTATGTTGGACCATTAGTGCATGCCTACAACGCCACCAGGAATGAGTCCACCGGTTACTCGCCATTCTTTCTAATGTATGGGCGTGAACCCAGACTGCCAGTTGACCTAGCTTTTGGAATGGACTTCGGTTCTCATTTTCACTCGCGAACAAAGTACGCTGAGGACTTGAGGATGCGCTTAAAGGAGTCCTATAACCTAGCAGTAAAGAATGTTACTTCCGCACAGGATCGACAGAAGGATGTGTACGATCGTCGAGTAAGAGGAGGTTGTGTTGTTGTCGGAGGTAGAGTTCTCGTAAAGAACGTGGTTTTCGAAGGAAAACACAAGTTGTCCGATAAATGGGAGGAAGACATATACAGTGTCGTAGATCAGCCAAACGTAGATGTTCCTGTTTTTATAGTGCAGAAGGAGAGTGGTGTAGGTAGGAGACGCACTCTCCACAGGAACATGTTACTTCCCGTGGGACATCTCACCTCAGTAGATGAAGGAAAGAGACCCGTCCCAGTGCCAAGGCCTCGCAAGAGTCTGTCTGACCGTACTCGTCTCCAGAGCAACCCTGAGAGAGATTCGAGTAGTTCAGAAGAAAGTGACGAGGATATTGAACTAGTCCACTTGCCTGAGAGGACAACATCAGAAGGAGACCCAGTGGTAGGCAGTACCAACTCTGGTACTGACGGGCCCACCGACTGCGGTGAAACCCATGAGTCGACCATGGATGCCGCGGAGACCGACTCGTCTTCCTCAGGAGATACCGAATCTGAAGAAGTTGAGAACGTCCGCGAAGAGGCTGTGACTAGCGTAGAGGATACGGTTGTCCGTCGTTCTGCCAGAACGCGGCGGAAACCTGCCAGATATCGGGATGGTGATTTTGTGTATTCCCAGACAGCTATCAGGACATCAGATGATCCTTGGGAACGGAAGGTCAAATACCTGGCCTCTTTAGCTCCAAATGGGTTATTGGTGCCCGAGGCTGAAAAGATTCTGGACGCTGTACTGAAGATCATTAGCAGTTCAGTCTGAAATATCTTATTTTCCTGTTTTTAATTGCGTGTTTTTTTATTACATGTCTTTATACATTGTACTTTGAATGTCGGGGACGACATTTCCTGCACCAGGGGGTGAATGTGACACCCTGGTAAATGAGAATGTTTATTTATTATTTAATATGTTATTAATTTATTATGTTAATTGAATTTGTCAGTGTTTTGTATTTCTTTCCGTAAGTCCGCGTCTACTTTCGGTTTCGTCGCGTGTAACTTTGTATGTAGAATAGTGGATAGTAGGCCCCGATTAGGCATACTGGACATACGATGTATATAGTATATATGTACATGTTACGGACATTGACCACTTGACCTCGACATGCGCGTTAACTCTTTCTTTCCTTTCCCGCCTTACTTCATTTCTTTTCTTCACTTCTATTTGGGATTCTTGATAGAGAGGACGATTATCTTTGTCGTTGCTATAACAGGTTTTTTTATGAACGTCCCTTGTGCCATACACGGGGTAAGTGAATAATGGTTTTACTTCATAAATATGTTTAGGCTAATGTAAATTATTGGAATATCTAATTCAATCTTTCTAAATCAGTAAATTATCTATTTTTCATATATCGGTAACTTTTTATATATTTTCCTCGATCGATTATTGCCGATCGAGTATGATAATTTTGTATTATTTGGTCGTGGTATGTAGTGTATAAGTTGTTGTGTTGGATAATAATATCAAACATCCATTTAATTTTACTCGTAATCTGATATTTGTATTTGTTGTGGAGATGTGTGAAATTGTTCAATAATATTTGAATTCTCCGAATCTAAATGAGAGTTTTGTAAGTGTGAGTGTACTCACTTGGAGTGCGTTCGATTGTGTGTTAATTAGTGTTATTTGTATATTTTATAGGGACTGATTAGAACCAGAAATCCGACAATAAAAGATGCTAAAGATATCAATATCTTCCTGGTCGTATGTTGAAATAAGGTCGAATACAAGTGAAACTGACCATGATGACTCGGATGACTGGGGTGTGTATAGCGGACCCCCTCAAGGATGTGACAAAGCAGGGAAGGGGAGTCCAGAGAGCTATACTAGTGACAGTAATGACGAAACGTTATTAAAGCAGGCTCAACCTGTCGTGCAACGACAAACACCCGAGAAGTGCGTCACGAGAGATACTGAGTCAGAGACTCAGACGGAGTTAGGGAGCCAAGGGCCAGTAAGGAGACGGAGGGTATCCGAACGTCGGAACAAAGGGATGCATTCCAACCGGCGAATTCCCCGAACACCAACTCTGGTAAAGACAAAGGGAGGTGTTTATGTAGGGAACCCTTTGAAGTTTAGTTATAGTCTGTTTCAAAATCTAACACCAACTCAGGTAACTTTTCAACCAGGTAATTTTTATACTCATACCTATGATAAGATAATAATAATAATAATGCATAATAATGTCACACATTTTTACACAACATTTACAATTAAAAAAATATTCTTCATTAGTAAAAATGCCCAGCCATTAATTGGCTTACGAGACACGAATGTACTAAAATTATGAACAACATATGTGAATAAAACAACATTATCAGTTAAAGTTATAATAAGTCAAAATTACTATTATAGAGATCGCCTTCTCCTCATCGCTGAAAAGATATATTTAGCAAAACTAACTTGTAAAACATCACAATTCATTAAAAAGATAAGTTGATTATCAGAAGACATACTTTCAAAATATTCACATAAAACAGTTACTCTATCAAATACGCTAAGTTAAAAATAAAATGAACATAATGCATCCCAATTCTCCTGTAAGATATCGTTCCAGTAAGGTTTATATAACGAATTGCGTTTGTAACTATTATACGAGTTCTGTGTACGTAAATGTACACGGTATGATAAGATACATCATAAGATATATTACAGTTTTGTTAATGTTTAATTTGTATAAAATGTTGTACACTAGTGGAAGAGGGAAAGGGTTGATATAGGCACTGCCTGTTACCCAATCCTATTTTGTATAATTTATATAAAATAAAATATTTTTAATTGAATTGATATGCAAAATAGTTCCTGCCAATTTAAGCAAGGTGCAGCAGCTGTGATGCTGATCATGAGTCGGCTTATGTCATCAAGTCAATGGTTCCGTTCTGGTATCCCAAATAATGTCTGTATTTTCTAAAATTGGTCTGATATAGGAGAGATACAAAGTTCTTGGTGACTCTATCTAGTTTATGTTTCAATGTTCGTAATAAGTTCTGTCTTGATGAAACTTTTTCAAAAATATTAAAGATGTGATCCGACCATGATCTTTTTTTTATCAGCCCATGAAGAAATTGACGATAGATCATCATCCAAGAACTCTGCATGTATTACTGTCAGTAAAAGGTCATCATCATTATCAATACAGAGATGTGTCATCAGCAAATATTTTTATGTAAGATATTACATTATCTGTTAAGTCATTTATAAACAATAAGAAAAGAAAAGACCAAGTACTGAACCTTGCGGTACTCAAGCATTTATTGGTTTTTCATCACCGGGTAATTGATATTCGTTTATGAATACGAGTTGTTTTCTGTCAGATAAGTAGGCTTCAAACCAATCATACAGTTTACCTTTAATTCCATATTTTTTCAACTTATACATTAAGTTTTAATGCCTTACTCGATCAAAAGCTTATATCACAGAAAATAGATGAAAATAGTGATCGATCCTATCAACAAAGGGAGGAAACATCTTCACTTATAAGAGAAATCCCTCCACTAAGTGTTTAAAAGGGTCAATTTATGATATTTTAGATCATATCTGACATTATTTGTTTCTCCTAAATATTGCCCAATCAGAAGAAATCCTCTGAATTAAAGAGGAAGATTCTCATCCTTGAAAACTGAAAAAATAACACAGTCAAGTATAGATCAATAATAAACTGTAAATTCGACAATTCTAGTACAGATGTTTTACAAAGTGTATATTAATCTAAATCTGAAAACTAAAATAAGTCGGAAAGTATAAAAAATGATGAAATTGAATGATCTAGAATAGTTAACGTTCTATTCAAATATCATGGCAAGTATGATTTTTTCTGAAGTATGCCTCTGTTTTATACACCATTCTGCAGCATCTTGACAATAACAGTTACTGATTTGCTGATCACCTACCAGGTGAGTTGATTTACCTGAGATTTACCTGTGATCTTGCACTGAGAACAATTCTGAGATAGACTATAACTCCCTATCAACACACCTTAACCCCTATGAAAACACCCCACCCTACCCAGAGTTGGTGTTCGGGGAAGACCCCTTCCAACCCCCATCATCTCCCTAAGACAGCATTGCAGCCTGCAACGGTCGGGAACGACGAGATGTCGGCTATTGTAAGGCCTGGCCCACCTCCTAATTTCCAAGATTTTAGTCAAGCTGTTGCGATGTTAGGCACATCCATCAGTAATTCGTTAGGACGAACACTACAGGAGAGTTTTAGTGATTTTTCACAGTATAAGTGATATACATTTCTATAGTTTTGCAGTGTTCAGTCAAAACGGTTAGTTTTAAAGCTCAGATACAATATTTTGTTGTGTACGCGCTAGAGTTGTACAAGATGAGAAATATGTTTTGTTCAAATATTTTCCGTAGCTTACTTAGCTTGGTAATTATTTTGAAATTACATTGAGAATATTGGTAAACTAATACTGTACACGTACATTTTAAACAAATGTTGTATCGGTATTGTTGAATTAAGAAGGTTGTTGAGACATCAACCTTAAGCAGGGAAGAATGTAACAATGTGAATTGTACATACTTTGTATTTATTTGTTATATGTATTTTAAATATAGACTATCAAGGTCACGTGATAGTCATGTGACATTTAGTCAAAAACTATATGTGATATTTTATAAGTTATTTTATATATAGCCTATGGTTTTTTTAATTGTAATCATTTAAGTTTTATACGATTAATAAATAATACAGCGTAATTAAAGAAAATTAAAAACACTACGGAAAGTAAACGATAGATTTCGGCCAATCAGATCTACTGGTCATTTCAAATCATAACTCCTTGTTAAGAGCTGGTCAGTTCTGATCGTCTAGAAGACAGCTAGCACGCATTTAAATACATCTACAATAATCAACCAAGTTACGACTTTGAAATCTTTTGAATCTTGTAAGTACTTTTAGATCTATTCATATTTGATCGTATATATATACATGTATGTAATTATCAGATCATTTATATTTGAAACACGATCGATTCGACATTTGAATACGTACTATATGCGTTTCTTTGTTTAATCATATTTATAGACATGTAGCTTTTTGTAAATGCCTATCAGTATATTTATTTGTAAGTGATTCGATAGCGTAGTCGATAGAGTGGTAGACGATTGTGTTGAACTAGCTGTGTACGTAGTGAGTTCGAATCCGATAATGTGAAGATTTTTATTGTATTGTATTTTTTATTCGTATATCTGTGTACATTACAGAATGCTTGTATTTGTTCACAGGCACTATCTGTAATAGCGGACATTAACCATCATGTGAATTTGAAACTCCATAATCCTTTCTTAGGGTGAGTTATCATTAGTTTGTGTATTTGTGAGTACTATTCACTTGTCTGTAAAACATACTGTTCTTCGGTGTTATATGACAAATGTATATAGTAATTATAAATGTGTGAACTATAATAGATCGTTTATCATTCTATTATATATAACTGAATATGTTATCAGTTAATTGTTAATTATTCCCTATTTAGTTTTATCTGTGTAATTTGATTATATTTGTTGTTCTGCAACTGGATATGCTTTTTGTATTTTTGCAGACCAAATGCCTAAATTGTATAGCTTTTAACAAGAAGGAATAAAAACAGTATGTCAAACATCTGGGATTTGGCGTATTTCTTCCATGTTACACATATTACAGAGTTATCTGCACTTGCAGGTAGGTATTGATTGTGACGTCATGTGCTTGGGAGCGTAACGTCATACGTTTCGGAGAAAACGACGTGAATTGCGCTCACAAAATAATGAACAGTAACAATCGGTACCTACCCGTCAAGGGAGCTAACTCTGTAAATGCAAAGACAGATTAACTTGTTGTGTGGATATGTTTGTACATTCGCGCACTCCATTTAATACTTTCTGACGCAATCAGTTGGATCACATTGATTTTGAAAATATTTTAATTGAGATAAAGCGTTCTCGAGACTCGTTAACCCAATACTGACCACTCCGAAGGATGCAAGAGTTATGCCCCTTCCGCTAGCTAAAAGCTAATAATTTCTATGTTATCTTACATGTAACTCTCCATTTTATCACGGAGTATAGGATTTTCACGGCGACAGACACTGGCTGAATAATAATTTAAAAATAAATGATAATAAAAAACAACACATCTTATTTGCTCAGGAGATCATTTTTATTAGAGAAACAAATAACCTATACATTTAATTAATGTATTTACTCTAGTTTTAACATGGTCCAACATTCACAATATTCATTTTATCATACACTGAAAGCAATTTCAAAGATTTGGAAGGACAGACAAATTATTGAAGGGCTAGGATTCCCCACAAATCATTTGGCTAAAATGAATGACTAATATGTGTTAAAGATGATGATAGGCTAACGATGCTACACGGACAAACAGGCATTGAAGAAGCTGGCGAGTAGGACTGATAACAAGGCTGGTCTCCTTTCCCATTGTAAATGTTCCACTTGACTGCACCAAAATGTATCTGCCATGTATGTATGTAACAACGTAAATTCCTCCGTTTATTTTTCGGAGCACCCGCCTATATGACGGTACAACAAAGTCAGATACACTCCACAATAAGGGATTACTGGGTTTAGTGTCTATGGCATCCAACAACCAACTCTACCAACACAAACTACAATTTATATACAAACATGCACATGCATCCATACGCAGAGAACAATTAACTTAACCACAATGTATACATATTTTACCGATACATAAAGAATTGTGCAAACCACACTAAATTGCGATTACATCGCGTTTTCACTGTACTTGCAACCCTGATACCGAGAAATCAATGGAAAGATTATGGGAATATCTGTACAGTTATCAATCATGTAATTAAAACAATTCATTAGGTATCCAAGATGGAATGTCACCAAAGTTATAGCTTATCAAATAACTATCTCTCTCTAAATATTGATTGCCAGTCATGGACGGGATGGACCAAACCACAGAGTCGCGATACACATGAATGTTGCCAATCTGACCTTTCAGCTGTCACAAAGTCTATGTCTTCACTTATAAACCATGTTGTATTTTGGGATAAAGCATAAAACTAACCGTTCATGGAAACAGTTGCCAACAATAACAGAATAGTCTGAAGCAACACTTTCCAACATATCTCACAGCACCATTTAAATAACGGAAATAAAACTGATCATGGACAATTTTGAACTTCTTCTGAGATCTTGGTTGCAATGGTAATATTAATGTAACCATGATGTTAGAGGTGTGCTGGATCTCCTAGGCGAATTATGATATGATGCTCCACCTTTACTGCCAACAAGTAAGTCACCCCTTGCAAAAACGATATTATCACAATTGGTGTGGTACGCTGGGTGGTCGGGTATTACCATGGGCGATTAACGAAATGGTATAAAACTATTTTCATATCACGCAGTAATTGGGGATTCGTACGTATTGTGACAGGTAGTCTGAATGGTTTCCGAGGGCCAATTTATGTTTCAGGTCCTAAGCGTGAACAACGAGACATCCAAAGGGCGACTCACATTGTATCTCTTTTGCGAAGATATATTATTCTTGCAAAACGGATAACAGAGGATCCAAACATGAGCTATAGATCCGAAAGTGAATATAGAAACGGAGAGCTCCAACATTTCTTTTACTGATAATAAGTCAACGGCTGGATCGAGAACTCGTACTTTATAGTATTGTCAAAAGATCACTGAGCCAAAAAACTTAATCCAACACTGAAGATTTTACATCAACAATTAATCATCTTAGACAACACACTGAACTGTGTGAACTCTGAAGTCATCCTGGAGCTGCGAGTAGGAGTCCAGGATTAATTAGGTTGTAAAGGTGTGCTTACCTTATATTTGTGGTCCTGTTGACCTAATGAAAAACTTGAACCATCATGCAATGACTGTCATATCGAAGCTCTCATGTGTGGTTATTTCTGAGTACCTGACTAAGAAGCTAAAACTGTTAGAATGTCCTCAAACCCCAAAGTAGGACTGCAATAATCACAACAAGCTTCTCCATCTGCTAGTTCTGTTCCAGTCAATCGACCAATCCATCGTCAAGGGTCAATCGTCAAACAGACATATCCATCGTCAAGTCAATCGTTAAAACAGACATATCATCGTCGAAGGTTCAATCGTTAAACAAGACATGATCCATCGTCAAGTTCTATCGTTAAACAGACCTTCATCGTCAAGTTCTATCGTTAAACAGACATATCCATCGTCAAGTATTTTTTTCTATCGTTTTAAACAGACATATTCCATCGTCAAGTTCAATCGTTAAACAGACATATCCATCGTCAAGTTCTATCGTTAAACAGACATAATCCATCGTCAAGGTCATTAATCGTTAAACAATCGTTAAACAGACATAATCCATCGTCAAGTTCAATCGTTAAACAGACATATCCATCGTCAAGGTCAATCGTTAAACAGACATATCCATCGTCAAGGTCAATCGTTTAAACAGACATAATCCATCGTCAAGTTCAATCGTTAAACAGACATATCATCGTCAAGTTCATCGTTAAACAGACATAATCTCGACAATTTTCAATCGTTAAACAGACATAATCCATCGTCAAGTTCAATCGTTAAACAGACATATCCATCGTCAAGTTCAATCGTTAAACAGACATATCCATCGTCAAGTTCTATCGTTAAACAGACATATCCATCGTCAAGTTCTATCGTTAAACAGACATTCCATCGTCAAGTTCTATCGTTAAACAGACATATCCATCGTCAAGTTCTATCGTTAAACAGACATATCCATCGTCAAGTTCAATCGTTAAACAGACATATCCATCGTCAAGTACAATCGTTTAACAGACATTCCATCGTCAAGTTCTATCGTTAAACAGACATTCCATCGTCAAGTTCTATCGTTAAACAGACATATCCATCGTCAAGTTCTATCGTTAAACAGACATAATCCATCGTCAAGTATCAATCGTTAAAACAGACATATCCATCGTCAAGTTCTATCGTTAAACAGACACATATCATCGTCAAGTTCTATCGTTAAACAGACATATCCATCGTCAAGTTCTATCGTTTAAACAGACATTCCATCGTCAAGTTCTATCGTTAAACAGACATATCCATCGTCAAGTTCTATCGTTAAACAGACATATCCATCGTCAAGTTCTATCGTTAAACAGACATCGTCGAAACACCCCAAGTTTATTAAACAGACATTCCATCGTCAAGTTCTATCGTTAAACAGACATTCCATCGTCAAGTTCTATCGATTTAAACAGACATATCCATCGTCAAGTTTCTATCGTTAAACAGACATATCCATCGTCAAGTTCTATCGTTAAACAGACATATCCATCGTCAAGTTCTATCGTTAAACAGACATATCCATCGTCAAGTTCTGATCGTTAAACAGACATATCCATCGTCAAGTTCAAATCGTTTAAACAGACATATCCATCGTCAAGTTCTATCGTTAAACAGACATATCCATCGTCAAGTTCTATCGTTAAACAGACATATCCATCGTCAAGTTCTATCGTTAAACAGACATATCCATCGTCAAGTTCTTATCGTTATACAGACATAGATCCATCGTCAAGTTCAATCGTTAAACAGACATATCCATCGTCAAGTTCTATCGTTAAACAGACATATCCATCGTCAAGTTCTATCGTTACAGACATAACCATCGTCAAGTTCCATCGTTCAATTCGTCAAGTTTCTATCGTTAAACAGACATATCCATCGTCAAGTTCTATCGTTAAACAGACATATCCATCGTCAAGTTCTATCGTTAAACAGACATATCCATCGTCAAGTTCTATCGTTAAACAGACATATCCATCGTTCAAGTTCAATCGTTAAACAACATTCCATCGTCAAGTTCTATCGTTAAACAGACATATCCATCGTCAAGTTCAATCGTTTAACAGACATTCCATCGTCAAGTTCAATCGTTAAACAGACATTTCCATCGTCAAGTTCCTATCGTTAAAACAGACATATCCATCGTCAAGTTCATCGTTTAAAACAGACATATCCATCGTCAAGTTCTATCGTCGTTAAACAGACATAATCCATCGTCAAGTTCTATCGTTAAACAGACATTCCATCGTCAAGTTTCTATCGTTAAACAGACATGCATCGTCAAGTTCAATCGTTAAACAGACATATCCATCGTCAAGTTCTATCGTTAAACAGACATATCCATCGTCAAGTTCTATCGTTAAACAGACATTCCATCGTCAAGTTCAATCGTTAAACAGACATATCCATCGTCAAGTTCTATCGTTAAACAGACATATTCCATCGTCAAGTTCTATCGTTAAACAGACATTCCATCGTACCAAGTTCTATCGTTAAACAGACATATCCATCGACAAGTTCTATCGTTTAAACAGACATTCCATCGTCAAGTTCTATCGTTTAAACAGACATATCCATCGTCAAGTTCTACTCGTTAAACAGACATATCCATCGTCAAGTTCAATCGTTAAACAGACATATCCATCGTCAAGTTCTATCGTTAAACAGACATATTCCATCGTCAAGTTCTATCGTTAAACAGACATATCCATCGTCAAGTTCAATCGTTAAACAGACATATCCATCGTCAAGTTCTATCGTTAAACAGACATATCCATCGTCAAGTTCTATCGTTAAACAGACATATCCATCGTCAAGTTCTATCGTTAAACAGACATTCCATCGTCAAGTTCAATCGTTAAACAGACATATCCATCGTCAAGTTCTATCGTTAAACAGACATATCCATCGTCAAGTTCAATCGTTAAACAGACATATCCATCGTTCAAGTTCAATCGTTAAACAGACATATCCATCGTCAAGTTCAATCGTTAAACAGACATATCCATCGTCAAGTTCTATCGTTAAACAGACATATCCATCGTCAAGTTCTATCGTTAAACAGACATTCCATCGTCAAGTTCTATCGTTAAACAGACATATCCATCGTCAAGTTCTATCGTTAAACAGACATATCCATCGTCAAGTTCTATCGTTAAACAGACATTCCATCGTCAAGTTCAATCGTTAAACAGACATATCCATCGTCAAGTTCTATCGTTAAACAGACATATCCATCGTCAAGTTCTATCGTTAAACAGACATATCCATCGTCAAGTTCTATATATCCATCGTCAAGTTCTATCGTTAAACAGACATATCCATCGTCAAGTTCTATCGTTAAACAGACATATCCATCGTCAAGTTCTATCGTTAAACAGACATATCCATCGTCAAGTTCTATCGTTAAACAGACATTCCATCGTCAAAGTTATATCGTTAAACAGAACATTCCTCATCATCGTCAAGTTCATCGTTAAAACAGACATTCCATCTGTCATGTGTCGTTCGTTTTTTTAAACAGACAATTATCCATCGTCTCAAGTTTATCGTTTTAAAAAGACATTCCTTCGTCAAGTTCAGATTGTTAAAAAGACATTCCCATCGTCCAAGTTCAATCGTTTTTTTATCAGGAACTTTTCCATCGCTCAAGTTCTCATCGTTTTTTTAAACAGACATATCCTTCGTCAAGTTCTCTATCGTTAATTATTAAACAGACATATCCATCGTGCAAGTTCTATCGTTTAAACAGACATTTCATCGCAAGGTTCTTTCGTTGAAACATATTATTACCGATCGTCAGTACAAAATCGTTTAACAGACATTCCATCGTCAAGTTCATATCGTTAAACAGTATTCCTTCGTCACAGTTCTATCGTTTAAACAGACATATTTTCATCGTCCAAGTTTCTTCGTGTTACAGACATTCCATCGTCTTTTTGTTTTGTTTTTTTCCAAATTCTAACGGTTTAAACAGACATATCCATCTTCAAGTGTCTATCGTTAAACAAGACATATCATCGTCAAGTTCAATCGTTAAACAGACAATCCATCGTCAAGTTCTAACGTAAAACAGACATTATTCCATCGTCAAGGTCAATCATTAAACAGACATACACCCTTCGTCAGGTCTATCGTTAAACAGACCTATCATCGACAAGGTGATATATAGTTAAACAGACATATCCATTCGTCAAGGTAAATCGTTTTAAAACAGCATATCCTTCGTCAATGTCAATCGTTAAACACGGCCATATCTCCATCGTCAAGGTCAATCATTAAACTGGAATATCCATCGTCAAGTTCTAAATCGTTTTGAAACAGACATATCCATCGTTCAGTTAGGTCAATCGTTTAAAACATACATAATCCATCGTCAAGTTCGATCGTTAAACAGACATTCCATCGTCAAGTTCAATCGTTGTCTAAACAGACATTCCCATCGTCAAGTTCTATCGTTAAACAGACATATCACATCGTCACTAGTTTCTATCGTTAGAACAGACATTCCATCGTCAGTTCTATCGTTTTTAAACAGACATATCCATCGTCAAGTTCTATCGTTAAACAGACATATCCATCGTCAAGACATATCATCGTATCGTTATCGTTAAACAGACATTCCATCGTCAAGTTCTATCGTTAAACAGACATATCCATCGTCAAGTTCTATCGTTAAACAGACATTCCATCGTCAAGTTCTATCGTTAAACAGACATATCCATCGTCAAGTTCTATCGTTAAACAGACATATCCATCGTCAAGTCACATTCCATCGTCGTTAAACAGACATTGTCATCGTCAAGTTCTATCGTTAAACAATCGTTAAACAGACATATCCATCGTCAAGTTCTATCGTTAAACAGACATATCCATCGTCAAGTTCTATCGTTAAACAGACATTCCATCGTCAAGTTCAATCGTTAAACAGACATTCCATCGTCAATTTCTATCGTTAAACAGACATATCCATCGTCAAGTTCTATCGTTAAACAGACATATCCATCGTCAAGTTCTATCGTTAAACAGACATTCCATCGTCAAGTTCTATATATCCATCGTCAAGTTCTATCGTTAAACAGACATTCCATCGTCAAGTTCTATCGTTAAACAGACATATCCATCGTCAAGTTCTATCGTTAAACAGACATATCCATCGTCAAGTTCTATCGTTAAACAGACATATCCATCGTCAAGTTCAATCGTTAAACAGACATATCCATCGTCAAGTTCTATCGTTAAACAGACATATCCATCGTCAAGTTCTATCGTTAAACAGACATATCCATCGTCAAGTTCTATCGTTAAACAGACATTCCATCGTCAAGTTCAATCGTTAAACAGACATATCCATCGTCAAGTTCTATCGTTAAACAGACATAATCATCGTCAAGTTCAATCGTTAAACAGACATAATCATCGTCAAGTTCTATCGTTAAACAGACATTCCATCGTCAAGTTCTATAGTTAAACAGACGTCAAGTTCTATCGTTAAACAGACATTCCATCGTCAAGTTCTATCGTTAAACAGACATATCCATCGTCAAGTTCTATCGTTAAACAGACATTCCATCGTCAAGTTCTATCGTTAAACAGACATATCCACAATTAAACAGACATATCCATCGTCAAGGTCAATCGTTAAACAGACATATCCATCGTCAAGGTCAATCGTTAAACAGACATATCCATCGTCAAGTTCTATCGTTAAACAGACATATCCATCGTCAAGTTCTATCGTTAAACAGACATATCCATCGTCAAGTTCTATCGTTAAACAGACATATCCATCGTCATCGTAAAATAGTTAAAGCGTCATCCATCTTCAAGGTCTATCGTTAAACAGACATATCCATCGTCAAGGTCAATCGTTAAACAGACATATCCATCGTCAAGTTCTATCGTTAAACAGACATATCCATCGTCAAGTTCTATCGTTAAACAGACATTCCATCGTCAAGTTCTATCGTTAAACAGACATCCATCGTCAAGTTCTCAATCGTTAAACAGACATATCCATCGTTCAAGTTCAATCGTTTAAACAAAACAGACATATTCCATCGTCAAGTTCAATCGTTAAACAGACATATCCATCGTCAAGTTCTATCGTTAAACAGACATATCAATCGTCAAGTTCTATCGTTAAACAGACATATCCATCGTCAAGTTCTATCGTTAAACAGACATATCCATCGTCAAGTTCTATCGTTAAACAGACATAATCATCGTCAAGTTCAATCGTTAAACAGACATATCCATCGTCAAGTTCTATCGTTAAACAGACATATCCATCGTCAAGTTCAATCGTTAAACAGACATATCCATCGTCAAGTTCTATCGTTAAACAGACATTCCATCGTCAAGGTCAATCGTTAAACAGACATTCCATCGTCAAGTTCTATCGTTAAACAGACATATCCATCGTCAAGTTCAATCGTTAAACAGACATATCCATCGTCAAGTTCTATCGTTAAACAGACATAATCATCGTCAAGTTCAATCGTTAAACAGACATATCCATCGTCAAGTTCTATCGTTAAACAGACATATCCATCGTCAAGTTCAATCGTTAAACAGACATTCCATCGTCAAGTTCTATCGTTAAACAGACATTCCAGTTCAAATCGTTAAACACATATCCATCGTCAAGTTCTATCGTTAAACAGACATATCCATCGTCAAGTTCAATCGTTAAACAGACATTCCATCGTCAAGTTCTATCGTTAAACAGACATATCCATCGTCAAGTTCTATCGTTAAACAGACATATCCATCGTCAAGTTCTATCGTTAAACAGACATATCCATCGTCAAGTTCTATCGTTAAACAGACATATCCATCGTCAAGTTCTATCGTTAAACAGACATATCCATCGTCAAGTTCAATCGTTAAACAGACATATCCATCGTCAAGTTCAATCGTTAAACAGACATATCCATCGTCAAGTTCTATCGTAAACAGACATATCCATCGTCAAGTTCTATCGTTAAACAGACATTCCATCGTCATGTTCAATGATATCGTTAAACAGACATATCCATCGTCAAGTTCTATCGTTAAACAGACATTCCATCGTCAAGTTCTATCGTTAAACAGACATATCCATCGTCAAGTTCTATCGTTAAACAGACATATCCATCGTCAAGTTCTATCGTTAAACAGACATTCCATCGTCAAGTTCTATCGTTAAACAGACTTATCCATCGTCAAGTTCTATCGTTAAACAGACATATTCCATCGTCAAGTTCTATCGTTAAACAGACATATCCATCGTCAAGTTCATATCGTTAAACAAGGACATATCCATCGTCAATCGTCAAGTTCTATCGTTAAACAGACATCGTCCATCGTCAAGTTCTATCGATTAAACAGACAATATCCATCGTCAAGTTCTATCGTTTTAAACAGACATATCCATCGTCAAGTTCTATCGTTAAACAGACATATCCATCGTCAAGTTCTATCGTTAAACAGACATTCCATCGTCAAGTTCTATCGTTAAACAGACATATCCATCGTCAAGTTCTATCGTTAAACAGACATATCCATCCGTCAAGTTCTATCGTTTAAACAGACATAT
>NW_027188177.1:0-37943 GCF_041381155.1 Argopecten irradians
AGTCATCATCATCATCAATTTTTCAACGACAATTCTCTCGTTGGTACGGGACCCCAAACAATCGAAGACTAACCCATATACCTGTTGGCCCACCTTGTATAACAAGCAATAATATACAACTTGTACAAACTACAAGATTTAATATAAAACCTCATTTTTTTATAGGGGGGCTCATATAGGGCGAACATAAGTTGGTAATAATCCTTATTTAAATCGCACTCCTTGTCATAGACGTCTGTAATGGGAATGTCACAAAATTTTGTGGCCACAAAACATCCTTGGGGAAGGGGTAACAGAATTACTTGTAAAAATTTTGGCTCTGACCAGGGGGCAGAGGAGTGAGGAGGCGGGGCCCAATGGGGAAATATAGGTTATCACTATATACAATACCGCTAATAGTAAATCATAGACTTCTACATTTGGATTTTGTAACTAAATGTACCACAATCTCGTCCATTGGGGAATAAGGTAAATCCTTTAAATCGCTACTTGTCATAGAGTTCTACATGGATTGTAACCAAATTTGGCCACAAAAACATCCTTGGGGGGAAGGGGAACACAGAAACTTGTATAAATTTTGGCTCTGACCCCCCCGGGGGCAGGAGGGGCGGGGCCCAATAGAGGAAATAGAGGTAAATCCTTTAATTCGCTACTAGTCGTAGAGTTCTGCATGGATTGTAACCAAATATTGGCCACAAACATCCTTGGGGGAATAAGAACTGAGTTTGTATAAATTTTGGCTCTGGTCCCCGGGGCAGGAGGGGCGGGGCCCAATAGGGTAATTATAGGTAAATTCTATAAATTGCTACTTAATTGTCCTAGAGTTTTGTATGGATTGTAACTAAATTTGGCCACAAACATCCTTGGGGGGTAGGGAGAACAGAACTTGTATAAATTTTGGCTCTGACCCACCGGGGGCAGGAGGGGCGGGGCCCAATAGGGGAAATAGAGGTAAATCCTTTAAATCGCTACTTGTCATAGAGTTCTACATGGATTGTAACCAAATTTGGCCACAAACATCCTTGGGGGAAGGGGAACAGAACTTGTATAAATTTTGGCTCTGACCCTCAGGGGGCAGGAGGGGCGGGGGCCCAATAGGGAAATAGAGGTAAATTCTATCAATCGCTACTTGTCCTAGAGTTCTGCATGGATTGTAACCAAATTTGGCCACAAACATCCTTGGGGGAAGAGGAACAGAACTTGTAAAAATTTGGCTCTGATCCCCTGGGGGTAGGAGGGGCGGGGGCCCAATAGGGGAAATAGAGGTAAATCCTTTAAAAATCGCTACTTCTCATAGAGTTCTGCATGGATTGTAACCAAATTTGGCCACAAACATCCTTGGGGGAAGGGGAACAGAACTTGTATAAATTTTGGCTCTGATCCCCGGGGGTAGGAGAGGTGGGGCCCAATAGGGGAAATAGAGGTAAATTCTTTAAATCGCTACTACTCATAGAGTTCTGCATGGAATGTAACCAAATTTGGCCACAAACATCCTTTGTGGAAGGGGAACAGAACTTGTATAAATTTTGGCTCTGACCCCTAGGGGGCAGGAGGGGTGGGGCCCAATAGGGGATTTAGAGGTTAATATTAAAATTCCTTCATAAAAAGAAACAATGAACCTGTATTCAGAAAATTATTTGGCATTACAAATCAGGTGAGCGATACAGGCCCTCTGGGCCTCTTGTTAATATTTCCTTTGATTGTGTTTTTAGCTTACTGTAATACTATGCATTTATAGCTTCCATTTTATTATAGCTAATGTGGTTTAGTGATTATGCTACTTGCCTTAACCTAGATGGCCAGGATTCAATCCCTGGCACCAGTGTTCTCCCTTCAGGATATTTTCCGGCTAGTCCTAAGGACCGACTGACCCTAAAAGTTACTGGTCCTTTAACAAAGTTACAATTCATTCTTGTAGTTTATTTACTAGCAAAGTCATAGTTGTACTTACAAAAAATATCCACATATCTGTTTTAGAATCATTCGCTCTCAACAAAGTTGACTGAAAACCAGAATATTACGAAAATCTGTTTTGCTCAATTTGATCTTTAACCTTTCTACAATGCTACTGCTATTTTTGTTTTGTATATCTTTAGTAGTCTATCAGAACTGGACCAAAAGCGTTACCGTTAAAAGGACCAGTTGCATGGCAAAAAATGTCTACCCTACTGTAAAGTTGCCGGTCATTGGGCAGACAGACAGGCGTTTATTTGCCCGATTATGTGGTTTTTTTCCGGGCACTCCTGTTTTTTCACACTCTATAACCCCAACCCAAGCACATATTTATTTTATTGGTATCATGGATATGGAAAATCTTATTTGACTGTCAACAGACATGATCAGGGAAATGTCGGAGGAAACCTGGATGGCATTGCTCCAGACAGCCAGAAGGACTGCCAGTTATTCTTACGATAGTGAAACTAGAAAAGCTCAAGCTGTCTTGGATGAGTGTTGTGATGAAGATGATCACCATGACTTCATCAAGGAAATTTCGGAGATGGCTCCAGAAACCTTCAACATTCATGAAAGGTTGAGACTCTCCTTTCTACACCTCTGTCTACTTGGTAAGTGTTATCAATAATCAATATCTTAGCATCATTCAACTAAACAGTTAAGATCTGATATAAAATTTGGAAATTTAAGACAAGTGGCCCAATAGTCTTGACCATCATTTCACAAATTTAGCAATTAATGATCTAACATGTAGTCTTTGAGAGATATGAGGAGATTACACTCTGGTATTTCAAATTCTTTTTTAATTAATATTCTACAAAAATCTAATTCTCTTAAAGGGACAATTCACTCAGGCTAATTCTTTTACATAACCAAGAAGCAAAATATGTCATAAATGTATTGTTCTACATTTCTTATGAAACATTTAACACAATATATTGACAAATTCCACGTCATTGTTAAGTATTTTAATTGATACCGTTGTAATTACAAATCGTTGATCAATACGATTAAGCAGGTACAGTATGTACTCTGTACCCATACCCGAGCCAAAGTCACGCACGTTAAACAAATGAACTACATAACCACTGAGGAGGTAATAAAATGATTTTTAGACAAGACAATTCACCTAATAAGGTAAACCACTACCGTCAGAGCGATTTGAGCAGTTCTAGACAAAAGTTGCATTACTCTACGAGCAAGGGACAGGGTTCGGCATACAAGATGTTCGACCACAATGTATAATGGAGGACAGCAAGCGAGTTTGAAAGTTTCACACGCATTTCACCACCATGGACTTTTCTAGTATATCACAGTAAAACCGACTGATCTAATTTCAATTGGAACTGGTTTTTCCCAATATATGTACAAATTTTAATGTTCTCTTAGATTGAATTGTCCCTTTAAAGTCTGATTCTATGAATACTTTGTTTGTTTTGATAAAACTAAATCCTTCACATGATTTATTTAAGCATTAAATTACCTTCTTGGGGGATTTATGGTCCTATAATTCTCCCTGGATTGCAGACAAATTGAATAACATGTCTTAGCACATTATAATTAATTAGTCAATTAATCATTAATCAATTTACATTTTCCAGACCCTGAGCAAAGTCCATCAGATGTCACATTACCAGAGCCATTGCTGTCAGTTTCTCCAAGCCTTAAGAGTACATCAAGTGGGTATCTATAAATTAATATTTACATTTTCACTTCGCTCCGCCTCAATGAAACTAGTAAACTCCGATCACTTCATTTCCCAATGAAGATGCTTGGTCACGCGCTGACCTCTGACCGGCGTGAGAATACATTTTGACATTGTTTACATTTTAACCTAGTTTTAGCCGCCGCTTCAGTTTTGAATGAACTTTCTGAGATGTGGCCTATCGCTGTACATTTAGAAACACAGACAGAAATGTTTGATAAAGTGATATTAAAAATTGTTAGTAATATGATATTACAGATATTTTACACGTATTTTGAAGAAACGATGACTTAGGCTCAAGCCCCGGAAAATGCTGAACATAGGCTAGGCCTACTGAGCGCAGCGATGTTCATCACTCATCGAAGTAGGCATAATCGAACGCAAATAGTTAGGATAATGTGTACAATATATAGATCTATATGTGAAACGGTGACATACATGTAAGCTTAAAAACGATAGATTCCATAAAAATACGCTCAAATACCAAACAGGCTGATTTCAGTGACATAGGCCTAACAAAACGATTCTGCGAGTGTCTAAACCCACGGCATTCGAGGGTCGTTGGAAACCACCAACATTTCAAATCAATGTTTCTCTACTTACTTTATACAGAATTTTAATCCTAAAACTCCAGTTGACAGAGAAGTTATCACATTTCAAGAATAACACACAAGTCTTCCAGTGATCTGCGACTAAATCCCACATTTTAACACGTTTTATTGAGCCCCTGAAGCATGGTTCTTGGACTGCATCGCATACCATAGACACAGGGGTTGGATTTCACAACAGGTTTAGGCCTAGTTAATAAACATTTAACTGCCAGCTACAAACAATTACCAGACGGAAATACAACATTCAGGTACATTCCACAACAATCGCAATTGATTTTTAAAAGATTTGATTATGTTTAGATACCAACTATTCAGCATTTTCACCACAATCGTCATTTTCTTCAAAACCGGACCCCTGCTAAATCGAGAGAAACCGGATTACACGTTGACTGCACAGCTAGTACTGCGCAGTATTTTTTTATTTGAAGCTACATGATCATGTTTTTATGATAAAATTTAAGCCATTAATTCTTGTACATAAAACAATAT
This sequence comes from Argopecten irradians, assembly GCF_041381155.1. Taxonomy (NCBI): domain Eukaryota; kingdom Metazoa; phylum Mollusca; class Bivalvia; order Pectinida; family Pectinidae; genus Argopecten; species Argopecten irradians. Next base: position 4,759 of record NW_027188177.1, read on the forward strand.
TTCAAAATCGCCGTTTTTAATTGTAACAACGCGCAAAGAATGAAGTTATTTTCGGAACTACATTTTATGTTGCCTTGGTGACGAAAAGAACTGACTGGCGGCTGTTCCGTAGCTGTACATACATGTACGATAACTGGTACAATGTTGCAAATTGTATAATAATCTTATACCGAATACATATTATTTGACTTTTTTCAAAAGCGGGATATTTAAATTGGTTAACGTAAATATAAGGATTGATTATCAATTTTGTTGCTTGCATTGACTGATGAAAGTTAATCTCGTGCAAATGTTACATGAACTGCTTCGCAGTTCACTTCATTTGCACGAGATTAACTTTCTTCATCAGTCAATGCAAGCAACAAAATTGACAATCAATCCTTATATTTACGTTAATTAAATAGGAAGAATTCATTGTAAGATAGTATTTGGCTGGTAGGAGAGCTCAAATGTTAAAATTCTATTTGTCTGTGAAAAAAATGATGTAAAATAGATCAGAATGTTATGATTAAGTTTGGTTTTTTTGAGCATCCATTTCACAGTCATTTAAGATTTTGGAAGGTTGCTATGGAGGGAAGCCTAAGTCTCAAAGAAAATCCTCCAACCTCCTGGCAACTGCCCCACATGGGTGTTGAAAACATGACCCACAGGTGGAGGACTTGAGATATACTTATATACTTATATAGGATTACAAGAAGCGGTATGATGTTATGGTGAATATAGTAATTATTGCTGAGGTAATCATAATGATATTTTTAGAAGATAGAGAGAATTCTCTAATTACTGCTATATTACAAATTAAAGGTTAAAAATTTATGTGTATTTGTTTGAACGATTAGAATGTGTTTTTCTCATATCTGGGAGTATAGCATGACAATTTCTCTTTTACATGTCATGTCATGAAGAACTGAAATTGAAGAAGGAAAAAAGGATCAGGTTCAATCTACCAAGTGATGGGGATAAGAAAGGTGAGATACTCTTGTATGAAAGTTTTAATGCCACCAGATTAATAACATTGATTATTGACAGTGAAGATGATTATTTGATTTTGATTGCATCCTATTAACAACCATGGTCATGAAAGGTCATGCCAGGTTTGAAGTTGGCAAAAACTTGGAAAACTTGAAGAAAAACTGCCTACCAATGGTTATAGAGTACCTTGAGTACCTTGACATAGTTATGTTTTTAATCAAACATTCAATAACCAGAGCCATATCTTCTAACTATTGTAGTTACCCAATTTAGCAACCAACACCGTTTTTAATTTGACGTCAAACATGCAAAAGTAGACCATTACATATAGATTCAACAGTGCTCTATTGAAAATATCTGTATCCTATTGCGTTCATTGCTTTACAGCACTGTTCAATCTCTCATTTATTTACAATATTTACATTGTAGTTACATATAAATTCCAAAAGAAATATTGAAGATGAATAAAAGCGTTTTGAATTTAGATCAAGATCACCAACATGACCATTTGAAGAACCCGATTAGTGTGAGACACTCCCAGACACCATCTGTGACCCTCAAGAAAAACTGTCGTTACTATGTATGTGGCGAGGTACTGGACACAAAAGACTTCAGTACGCTGAAAAATCCAAAGTGGTTAAATGATAATTTTTAAGGTAATGATGATACACAGCTAATAAAGCTATTGCCTATTTGATTTCAGAATGACTTTCAATTTCATCCCTTTTTCATATTGAAAGAAATATTAATAATCAAATGCAAATGAATAAACTTTCAAGTCTTTCATTTTCCTGACTTTATTGATATAGAGAATACATGGTTAGTATCTTACAATACAAGGTTTATTTTGGTGCAAGACTTACTGTCGTGTCGGTCTAACCGTTGACAAAATAAATGATGTAATACCTTGGTATGTTGAGCGACAGTATTATCAACTGGTCGAGTGGTTCTGTCAATTGTCTGGAGGGGCGGAGTTTAGATAGCCTACCCGACGTCAGGCGATAGAACGAGTGGGCGGAGTTTATCTGACGATGTTCTAGAGTTTGAGAGGCAATATGGCTGCGACTGATAAAAAAAAACGTGTGTGGAAGATCTTATGCTAACGGGGTACTGACGGATGGTAAACGTCGTGAAATACTTGATCTTCATTATAATCTAAAGGATTATCTTTTTCATGAGATTAGTAAAAAAAAAAACCTGATGTTACGAGAGGAGGTTGTCACAATTAAGATTATAAAGAATGTGACTGCACGCGGGACATTTGACCCAGTTACCTGTTTATCGGAACCCAAGCAAAATTTCCGACGAAGTCTTAAGTTTATAGAATAAAGAGAAATAAAATAATGACCTGTTTATTGGAGAGGAATGTTAGTACATCGCAAACGGTTCCCTCGGCCATTTTAGAATTTAGAGGCAATTTGCTGCATTTCCACGTAAGGCCTAACGATAACAGCGTTAGATTTATCTACGATCGTACGATGTTTCTTCTTTTCTGGTGCTGGAATAGATAAAAGTAGATAGGTTAAAAACATGATAAAAAATGAGGTGTTTATTTGTGAGTGGGGCCTTCAAGGGCTACGTTGTTTATGTTTGCCTTGAAGCCCTCCAGTGTAGTGTTTTGTACTGTTGCCACAGGGAGGAGATTCCAGTATGTGATGGTGTGTGGGAAAAAGGAGTACTTAAAATGTATCCTTTGTGGCGGCGATGTGTCTGTATGCATAGGGATGTGTGTGTCTAGTGCGGGTGTCTACAGGTGTTAGGTATTGTTCTGGGTTGATGGCAACGAGATGGTGTGTGATTTTATATAGGAGGATGAGTCGTGATTGTAGACGGCGTGTTTGTAGTGTTGGCCATTGGAGTGTGTATAACATGTCTGAGACTGAAGAAGTGTTATGATATCTGTTGTGTACATATCTTGCTGCTCTGCGTTGAGTTTTTTTCTATTTGTTGTATTTGGCCAGTATTGTGTGGGTCCCAGATAGAGGGAGCAGTACTCTAGTTTGGGTCTAACAAGTGCTTTATATGCGTGTTCTTTAATGTGTGGTGAATTGATTGTGAGGTTTCGTTTTAGGAAATCTAGTGTTCTGTTTGCATTTGCGGTGTGATGTTGTTAATGTGTTTGTCCCATTGGAGGTTGTTTTGTAGTGTGAGGCCTAAGTATTTACTGTATTTGACGTGTTCAAGTGTATGATAAAATGGTTTTTGAATCTTGTTTTGTAAAGTTGTATTATTTAGCTGTTGTATAGGTGGCCATCAGGTATATGTAGTCTTCGTTTGTTGGGTCCGTATAACTTCTTGTGCGTTGAGAATTGTCGTTGAAATGATGATTGACTCTGATGTTTTGGTTCACATTTTATTCTGCTGTACTTCATACGTTACATAGAGTCATTGTTGATACAATGAGAAACTTATAGCTATAACCCAGACTATTATGTACAGGCCTGGCCAGTTGTCGCATGACACTGACAGTATATATACGTTTAGACCTGGGACACACACGAATAGCTGTAAGTCTATATCAGTATCTTATGAAATAAAACTTATTATGTTATATTACGTCCCCTTGTTAGTAATTATTTAAAATTAGTTATAATTTGAAATAATAATAATAAATTTAAAATAAAACTTATTATATTCCGCTATGTTTCCGAAATACAATCTAAATTGATACAAGACTTAAACATTATCATATGAAGAATTTATATAAAGCTTGATAATTATAGATTATGTACTTAATAATTATTAAAATGATGTACAATGTAAATCAACTTGAAGAACGTACAAGAACTGATTCTATATTTGTAGCTAGAGTTTGTGTAAGCAAAATACGAAAATAATTACAGGACTTCGACATATTCATGATAATTATGCTGTTATTAAAATAAAAATGAAAATGAAAGCAAATGAATAGCGCTAGGTCAACGTCATATCGTTTTAAAACACTAGCATGATGCCTCGTCTTTAATTAGACTAAGACTGGTAAACAATTAATGTAATGATACAATTCACAGGAAGTTCTTTGTTGTTGTGCAAGTAATAAATGTAGCAAAGTTGTGTAAATAACGCAAGAGGAACATATTTCAACTTATGTGAACCCAGCATAAAACTGCATTGGGCATTCCCCAAAATTATTCTAATTTAATGTGTTTGTATATCTTACATTATGTTTAAATGAATATGAATATCATATGTATTAATGTCACAATATAAAATGTTTAAAAGAACTTCCATATGAAAAATTGTAGTACAACAGCATAACCATGGATAAGTCACAGTATATAAAAATTTAGCAATAAATTATTACATTGCTTTAAGAAAATCTGTACTATTAATAAAGTGGAAAAATATTCTCTAATTAATCATTGGTATTTATATTACAGTGTGTAGCTACATTAGAACATAATATGTTTCTTGTTAGTTATCAGTTATAAATGTACATGGTGCAATATAATTAATTGAATAATTTGACCTGGGCACAGTGTTTTGTATATCTGTTAAACGTTAGTTGATAAATCAATTATAAAATGACCAATATATAGAAATTACCAAGTGCATGGTTACAAATGTATTGTGAATGATATTTAAGTATTAACCAACCAGTAAAAATGAAAATGCTATAAAAAAGTAATTGTACATTTGCTCAGAGTAACAACATATGTAAAACAGAATTTTGTTGTATTGTATTTCAAATATCTTAGACTAATAGTAATTTTTAAGAATGTTTAAATATCATATTTTTTTTTAAATAAAGGATGATAGAGTTCATTAGCATAGAAATTTCATTTAGTTCATAAATCCAAAAAGGATAAAAAAAAAATTAACCTGAACTAGTACTGTTCAAACTTGTGCTATATAAAAATGGAGTTAATGAAAAGAAAAAAAATGCTTGTGCTGACGTCATGCCGTCTTAACAATCAAGCCGTGAAATCTTGCACTCCAATCAGGCTAAGATCTTATAATCAATAAAATGAAATGAAAATCATCTTACAAAGAAAGTTCCATGTTGTGTATTTGTGTGTGCATGTAAACGTTGAGAGAAACATAAAAAACTTGTTTGTGCCCGGCATTAAACTGCATCGGGTATTCCTCCTCACGTGAAATAATATACATAAACGTAAATATGTCATTAATATCGAGAAAATGGGCCTTAATGAGATACCTCACCACCCTATTGTTCTCAGACATACTGGAAGTTCCAATTACTTTTAAAACTGCATGTTAGACCATGTCAGCAGAACATTTCCAGACGTTTAAATATATGTTTTATATTATGAAATTGTATTTGTGTCAATAAAAATAGTTTAAAACAAAAAGTATGTTAAGGAACCTTCTCTGAGAATGATGAAAACGAATAGCATAGTCATGAACATATCAATATAATTAGTTTAACATAATATAACTTTAGCAAAAATCTAAGCTCAGGAAAAAAATGATATTACAAAAATCATAAATTACAGAATTATTGTAATAACAACTTGGTGAAGTAAAATAAAGGAGTGTATAGTAAACATACAGAATTTAGAATAGTATGTATTACACTACATTATTAGATAAATATTTGCTTAGAACAACTATCATCCTTTTGCGTGTGTGTACAAATAATAAACTTAGTTTTACATTGTTTTTAAAATTTGTAGTAAAAAGTAACATTAAATTAAGATCTTATAAAAAAATAGATGAAGAAGAAATTAAGAATTAAAAAAAAGATGTAAATATATGTAAATAAACACAATACATTACCGAACATTAAATTCCAATATCTCAAAACACTGATAAATGTCCAAAATATTAGAAAATCACAATTATTATACAGAGTTCATTTTCTTTCTTCTTTCTTCTGTCTTCTTACTGGTTGGTGTATGGTGGTCGTGGTCATTAGCGTTGGTTCCTTGAAGATTCTTATTGCAAGTGTGTTCTGTGTTCTTGTGGCACTGATGATCATAGAATGGAGTGAAATGTAGCTGTTGGTCAAAAACTTGTTGTTGATGTGTTGTTTGTAGCTGGTGATCATATAGTGGAGTAGCTCCGCGAGGTGTCCAATGGTCTGGTATTAATAAAGTGGTGTCCTTCTGCTAAACCCAGGTCCCATCGCACGTCACAGCGCCAGTATAATAAAATGATTTTTGAACATTGTTGGTATACAGATGTCCGGCTTGTTTCTGGTGATGCTGGCGTTGTTACTGTAATTGTCCGGCATGGTGTCTTTGTTGTGGTTCAATGATGATGGAGACCAACATTGTGTCGACGTTTTATTTTCTTGGTGCATTTTACAATATGCAGGCAATATACCTTGTACATTATATCAGGAGCCCAAAATGGGGCCTCACACAAGGTGTGTGCTCCTCTATGTTTCTCCCTCTCTCTATAATAAGTGGTCAGCTCTATTTATACATAACAACGAGAGCATGGGGATCAGTATTTGGCCATGATATCCAACACCTGAAACATCTGATACATGGATAGCTACTGCATAACATAAGTAACACGCTGAACCAATTAATACTGACCAGTTTCATAATTAGCATTACATATAAGATGTTCAGGCACCACATACCATTACACAACAACGAGAAACTTATAGCTATAACCCAGACTATTATGTACAGGCCTGGCCAGTTGTCGCATGACACTGACAGTATATATACGTTTAGACCTGGGACACACACGAATAGCTGTAAGTCTATATCAGTATCTTATGAAATAAAACTTATTATGTTATAAGTGAGTGGTTATGGAGAGTGTAGTTGTGGTGGATTTTGTTGCGTTTGGTGGTAGTGGAGATGACGTTGCACTTGTCTCGGTGAAATTGCATTAGCCAGTCGTGTTCCCATTGTCCTGCATTGTCAAGGTCGTGTTGTAGTTTCTGTGTGTCTTCTTGTTTGTGTATGGTCTTGTAAATGATACTATCGTCTGCGAAAAGTCTAAGGGTGCTGTGTTTCATGTATTCATGTAGGTCGTTGATATATATTAAAAAAAGTATGGGGCCCAGACAGGTTCCTTGAGGGACTCCGGATGTTACTGGTATTTTTGTGTGAGTATTTGCCCTCAAGTATTACTGTCTGGGTGCGATGTGAAAGAAAATCTGTTATCCATGCATGTGTGTTACCTGTGATGCCGTAGTATTTGAGTTTGTACTGAAGGCGTTTGTGTGGTACTTTGTCAAAGGCTTTTGCAAAGTCCATGATTATGATGTCTGTCTGCGTGTTGTTGTTGTGGTTTTGTGTGAGGTCGTGTATGAACGTGGCCAGTTGGGTTTTCGCACGATCTGGAAGGTCTAAAGCCGTGTTGTTTGTCGTAAAGTATGTTGTTGTTTTCCAGATGTGACATGGTGGCGCTGGTGATTATATGTTCCATTAATTTGCATGTGATGCATGTGAGTGATATAGGTCTGTAGTTTGCGGGATTGTATTTGTCGCCTTTTTTGTAAATGGGATTGACATTTGCGTGTTTCCAGTCGTGGGAAAGTGTTCCTGTGGTGAGTGAGCATGTAAATATTTTTGTAAGGATTGGAGCTGTGATGTCTTTGAGTTCTTTCAATATTCTGCCATGAATGTTGTCGGGGCCAGTTGCTTTATGCGGGTTTATATTGTTCAGTAGTTTGTGTATGCCCTGTTGTGTTATGTGGATGTCTGGCATAATTGGGTGTGGTGAAGGTCCTTTGTCAGGTATGGTTGTATTCTGTTCTTGTGTGAAAGCAGACTGGAATTGTTGGTTTAAGATGTTGGCTTTGTCAGTTGTGTCCGTCAATAGATGTCCGTCTTTCCGTAGGGCTGTGATGTCAGAGTTCTCTTTCTTAGTTGTTTTTATGTACGAGAAAAGCTTTTTGGGATAGTGTTTTTTGTTAGGGTGTGAGGATCGAGGTTCGTCTATTGGTATGTCTGTTATCATTTTTTCTAGGTAGTTGAGGTATGCGTTTCTGGTTTGTTTTTGTAGTTCTGATTTTGTTGCTTTTATATTTATGTTTGATTTCTGGTTTGGATTTATACTGTTTGTGTAAGCGTTTGGATTTGTTTATGAGTTGGCAAATGGGGTGGGTTATCCAAGGGAGTTTGGATTTGTGTGTGATGTGCTTGGTGGGTATGTTTTTGTCTATGGATTTGTTTAGTGTTGTTTTGAAGGAGTGCCAGATCTCCTCTATGTTGTCGTTTGATCGTTCGTCCAGTTGTGTATTTAATTGTTCAAGGTCAGTCTTTATGTTGTCCCAGTTGGCTTTATTGTAGATGAGGATGTCTCTAGGTGGTCTTCTGATCTTTTTTAGTCGGACGTCAATTTCGGTGTAAACTATGTCGTGGTCTGATTTTCCTAGTGGTGGTAATATTTCTTGTTTGTTGATGATGGATGGCCTATTGGTTAGTGTAAGGTCTAATATGTGTTCGCCACGAGTGGGGGAAGCTGTCGTTTGAGTGAGAGACTTGTCATTGATGATGTTAAGTAAGTGTTGGTGTAGCTTAGGTTGTGGTGTGCTTGGGATGGTGGTGTTGGTGTGCCAGTCTATATGGGGTAGGTTGAAGTCTCCACTGATGTATGTAATTGTGTTATTGTTTTGGCCTATTCTATTTATGGAGTCTTCGAGGTGTTCGATTGATTTTCCTTTGTCTGAGGGTGGTCTGTAGTATGCGCCTACTGTTAGGTTATGTGAATTTGTCATGTTGATGTTAATATATATAGATTCGTTGTCTGTGTCTAGTTCTTTTGCATGTTCTGAGTGGTATGCATTTGTTACTGCTATCAGAACTCCACCGTGGCTTTGTCCTTTTTTGTTTGGAGTTCTGTCTTTCCTGTATGTTGTGTAAGAGTGTGATGGGAAATATTCGTGGGATGGGATGTTATTGTTGAGCCATGTTTCTGTACCTATTACTATGTCCGGTTTGAGTGTGTGAAGCAGGTGTTCCAGTTCAGGTTTTTTATTGGAGATGGATTGGAAATTAATGGTAGCTATCCTAGTGGGTTTGATGAATCTGTTGTTTGTGTTGGGCGAGGTGGTTTGTTTTTTTGGTGAGGAGGATGCTTTGGGAGGACCGGGACTTTTAGGGTCATCACTACTGGAGAGGGTGCTTGTGTCATGTAGGTGTGAAAATTTGTTTGAGATGTCAGTTGGGGATGTATCAAAGAGTGTGGAGGAGAAATTTGGAAAGACCACAGTTTAGGCAATCCCAGGTTACACCACTGTGATCCAAGTGCTTGAGTTGGGATTTATTTATCCCTTGGCAGTCAACATGGTACCAAACGTTGCAGGTGTCGCAACACACTGCATTTGATTTCCATGTCACTGCCACAGGGGTATGTCCTTGAATGTTTGAAAAACGGCACATTCTGTAAGAAATCTATTAACAGCCGATAAATCTGTAGTGAATTAAAAGTACTTTAGACGGCATTGATATTTAAGAAGTTGATTGATAAAGAAACAAACAGAGGTAAACTTACCGCGAGGCGGGCCTCACGGCAGCCATTACGTTGTTCTCGAAGTAGCCTACATGTAGCTAACGTTTGTGACGGACATTCCCTACCGTGAATTATGCTAGCGATGACGCAAAAAGTTATCCAGACTATCCCGGCTGAAACACGGACAGCAGCTCATGAAAACTGCGTTATCGCATTTAATTCCAGAGCTTTCTTTGAAGAAACGTCTGTTGTAAAAACTGTGTGTAATAGAAAGTATGGACACATCCTGCAGTTCTTATGAATACGGTAATACCCGATGAGTCCAGGATAGATCTAGTTCTTATGAGTACGGTAATACCCGATGAGTTCAGGATAGATCTATCACACGTGGGTCACACATATCACACGATATAAGCCACGCCCACCAACCAATCAACTCGCGTTTAGCATTATATTGTAACCCACTATGCAATAGTATTGTGCAAGTTGCGCGGCGAGTACATCACTGTCATCGTCAACGGTTAGACCGACACGACAGTAAGTAGGAAAGCTGAGATGACCAGGCTTTGCTAAGTCATCTTGGCTTTCTATCTCGAGCACCAAAATAAAACTTGTATTGCAAGATACTAACCGTGTATTCTGTTTATCCTGCAACCATTCTTTGATGCAGAGGTATAAATTAATTCACTAAACCGAACGAGAGTGTACTACTTTTACTGTCGTTGGAAATAAATAAGAGCATTCACAAACAGTATCTGTAATTCTATTCGGTGTGATATATCACTGAAACACATGGTTCGTACAGAAGATGAAAAGTGCTGGAATTTGGGGTCAGTGCTGGAAAAGTGCTTGAATTTTGGGTCAGTGCTGGAAAAAGTGCTGGAATTTTTCTTTAAATCCTTGAAAAGTGCTGGAATTGAAACTTCATGCTCCCAGAACACTGACAAAAGCTCTGTTGTCAATCAATTTATCATAATTTCAGTAATCAGACATTACTTGGGATGACTTTGTTGTTTGATAAGAATGTGTAATTGAATCTAATTACTCTGACAAAATTGTACTAACAAATTGCTTGCAAAATTGTAGGCATGTTTTTTGAAATTCTGATTTCGAGTCCAATGTAGAAGAAAAAAGTAGTGCTTGAAAATCTAGAAAAGGTGTTGGAAAAGTGCTTGAAAAGTGCTGGAATTTTGGTTTGAAAATCTGTACGAACCATGAAACAAAATGAAAATACTCAAAATCCAATAAATACCCATTAAAGAATTACTTGACAATGCATACCTTTTCCATGAGTCAAAAAAAATGACACTGCCATACAAAATTTTCGATATCGTAAAAATGATGTCATTCCGTTGAATGTGACGTCACTTTTTAACAGGACTGAATGACGTTTCACTGGAAGTTTCAAGTTCTGTGTCAAGTTAGAAAAAGTTCCGTCAGATATGGAGCAACGTCGTGTGATTGTATTGACGGATAAAGCATTTTGTATTGACGGATAAAGCACAAATTTATCCAGCAGTTGTTATCCGTCAGTATGTGCGGCAGTTGCAAGATAAAATTCATTTTTGTGGTCATTGCCATATATGGAAAGGCAATTCAACTACACTAGTCCCAAACAACATTTAATCAAAGTAATTGACGTGTTTTCAGGTCATCAATGCATATCTCTCCTTGCTCCAGAGGGAACAAAATGTGGGGGACACTGACCATATCTTTGTGATGCCATCCTATACAGCAGTGCTATGGAGTAAAGGCAAATTTGACCACTGGCTTTATTCAGATGTAAGATAAATCAATATGTGGACAATTAGCAAAGCAAATATGAGATGAATTTTAAGAATATTTATATGTCTTTAACTTTTGAAGTGTTTTAACATGAAATTCAAATTTTAAAAAGTATTTCAATAACATACTCTATACAAAATAATAATGAGATGATCATTATAATAAAATCCAAAACCAAGAGGCATGAAAAACTACTGATGAATGAGGTTTTTTTTCAGGTTAAATTTGCAATGTACAAATGGGGTGTTTTTGCCTGCAAATGTTGGAAATCATTGGGTACTCCTTGCAGCCAATATGACCACCAAAACTGTATCTGTCCTTGACTCCATGGGTGGAACTAATCAGACACTTATAAACAACTGGAAGTAAGTGTCATATGTAATACCACTAGCTTTTAATGATTGAAAAAAAAAACGTCATTGTACATCTATCAAGAAAATAGAAAATAACATCATTTTATATTTACCATCAACAACATGTATGACTGTACTCTTTTTCTCTAGAAAGTAATTAGCAATGTTACAGAAAGGTAAAAGAATAAAAAAACAATTTTACAGTTATTTCGCAGACATTTAATATCTTTAAGGGGTACAGTTTCTCGTTTTTAAATTAACACAGGAAATATATGGCCATCGGGTCACAGAAAACAGTCGAGTTGGCAAATGCAATATGGATTTCATGCCAATTGGTTTCATCTATCCAGAGAGATGGAAATGCTTGTGGTGCATTTGTGTTGTTGGTAAGAATAAATATTAAAGAAATTGTTATATTTTACATCAATGCAAGATTAAAAAAAGGAATATAGTCCTGTTACTCCATGTCTAGAATGCACTTACGATCTCTACACTCCTGGACTATCTCATAGTAAAATTGGAGGCAACAGAACAGGTAATTTAGTTGTTTGATGTACATCAAAAGAGCCATATAACAGTACTCTGTGGTTGACTGTGTGGCTTTGATGTTGGGCGTGCTCTCTCTGTAGTCTTCAAAGGAAAACATGTCAGGCCTGTGATTGGTGGAGATGTTTTCTGATGAGCTGAAATTTTACTATGAGATAGTTCAGGGGTGTAGAGATCATAAGTGATCAGAACCCCTGGACTGTGACAAATTAATGTAATTTTAAGCTGTCAGCTAGTACTTTTAATACAAGTTTTCTGTAATTCTTCAATATTACTTGGTATATTACACACATGGAGAAAGTCAAACATGACTTGCGTATATATTACAATAAATTACAGTAAAACCCCTCTAACTCGAACCCGGATTCCTCGAATACCCCCTATTTGTCGAACTGGTTGTACGGTCCCGACCGTCTCCCTATATAATCTATGTAACAAAACCCTGTATAGCTCGAACAGCTATTCATCGAAAACCCCTTATTCCCCGAACAGAATTATGTCCCTGTTTCATCAAATACATAGTATTTACCCATGTATTCGTCGAACAGGTGTTCAGCCCTTGAGATTTTTTTTACCTGTGTCACACCTGACTGCACCGTCCGACATGGATAATTGCTCACGATCTTGTGTTTATACAGTTTGCGTGTCGAGCCTTTAGGTAATAAAGGGATTAACGGTGTCATTAGTACCTACCTACACGATTGCAAGTAGTTGTTTGATGCTAACTTTATTTGAATATTTCAGAAAAGGTATTAAGTTATTGATGTTTCTCTCGTAATAATCTTCGCTGTAAATACGAAAATACGGAAGTTGTTGATCCGTGTTAATAGAAAGTATGCATTGTGAAATGACAAAAGAGGCGGAAGATATTGCTGACGTCCGCCTAATTATAATTTTTTTTTTTTTTTAATTTCTTTGTTGGTTTCATTCGACAGGCTAACACAATGTTATTTATCGAAAGATGTAAACGATATCAAACGATATATGCAAAGAATGTTGAAAGAATAGGGTAATAAAAATGTCATTGTCGTGCATTGTTTGTCATAGTTTGAGACCGGACATTTTGACTGTTGATCATGACCAACCTCGGATGAGTCGAATACCCCGTATTCCTCGAACTATTGACCTGGTCCCACCTGCTCGAGTAATAGGGGTTTTACTGTAGTTGTTTTTTTACATGAGCCTTTTTCACTAATGTAATATCTGAAATTCATGTAACATTCTCTTTATTTAACAGAATGCTTTTGTTCTGACTAAGAACTTGCAGCTTGAAGAGGTCAATCATGCTCTTGCCCTGGAAATGAGAGAATTTGTCCGATTCAAGCTGTTAGCATCATCAATGGAACCGCCTTCTCAACGGACAAGATGTGACATGGTTGGGTGCACATCACCTAAACGGGCAACCTGGGTCATGTGCAATGTTTGTGGTAGATGGTCACATTTGCAATGTGTTGGACTAGTTAAGGCGCCAAAGAATGATTACATATGCACAATCTGTGTTGCTCAGTACCAATGAATACTAACTGCAGACATAGAGGTTACACAACACCTTTTCGTCAAGTGGCATAAACATCCTAAATACACGGTCCTCTCACGTGATGACATACTTCAATAGATTGTCACAATAAAAAGATTGTAAACCCAGGCATATTATCTAAATGATCAGTGACAAATTGTGGAATGAGGAAACAGCTGTTTGACACTTATGACTCCAATAAATCATCACAAGTGGAAAGAAGATGGTAGAAATAAATTCATGCATTGAATCATCGACCGCGTCCCAAGTGAAGTAGTAGATGAACTCTATTCTAGAAATGTTAATTTGACCTTTGCTCTAAAGCATTTATGTTATCAAGATAGAAAAGCCTTATTTCCTTTAAATTCAAAATGTATTTTAATACTTATATGAGTATCAGTAGTAATCCTTTGATATGCCTCAGAAAAATATAGGTTATAAAGAACTGTAACAATATAGGAAAACCCCTTCTCGACTTTTGTAGGATATTGATGAAGTAAAAGGCTCAACTTGCAATGCGTATTTACTATAATGAACTTGGTAGTCCTATTATTAAGATTTTTTCTTTTAATTCAAATATTATAATATTGGTTCACAATCTAAAAATCTAATAATTGTATTATACAAACTGCTTATGAAATGTTGTGCCAAATGATTGAGGAAGGCAACTAGCCCATCTAATTGGGATGCCTTTCTGAAATAGAAACCTTTTAGTCTTGGTATAGGTTTTCTCTGGATAAACCTGATGAAAAACAATATACAAATGTATGATAAAGGCACAAATTTTTGACCATGCAAGGCAAAGTCTTTAAACTCATCTATATGTGATCTTTATAGATATTTTGTCGGTGATTTTGGAGTACAATATCATTTAAGCAAATATATACCTACCGAAGGTATTCTTTACTATAGGTACAGTAAGTGGGGTATTTGGCATCCAAAGCATGTGAAAATAAAACTGAATTATTTTTTTAGCTCACCTGGCCCGAAGGGCCGGTGAGCTTATGTCATGGCGCGGCGTCCGTCGTCCGTCGTCCGTCCGTCCCGTCCGTCCGTCCGTCCGTCAACATTTCCTATAAATCGCTACTTGTCCTAGAGTTCTGCATGGATTGTAACCAAATTTGGCCACAAACATCCTTGGGGGAGGGGGAACAGAACTTGTATAAATTTTGGCTCTGACCCCCCAGGGGCAGGAGGGGCGGGGCCCAATAGGGGAAATAGAGGTAAATCCTTTAAATCGCTACTTGTCCTAGAGTTTGGCATGGATTGTAACCAAAATCAGCCACAAACATCCTTGGGGGAAGGGGAACAGAACTTGTATAAATTTTGGCTCTGATCCCCCAGGGGCAGGAGGGGCGGGGCCCAATAGGGGAAATAGAGGTAAATCCTTTAAATCGCTACTAGTCATAGAGTTCTGCATGGATTGGAACCAAATTTGGCCACAAACATCCTTGGGGGAGGGGGAACAGAACTTGTATAAATTTTGGCTCTGACCCCCCAGGGGCAGGAGGGGCGGGGCCCAATAGGGGATATAGAGGTAAATCCTTTAAATTGCTACTAGTCCTAGAGTTTGGCATGGATTGTAACCAAAATCAGCCACAAACATCCTTGGGGGAAGGGGAACAGAACTTGTATAAATTTTGGCTCTGATCCCCCAGGGGCAGGAGGGGCGGGGCCCAATAGGGGAAATAGAGGTAAATCCTTTAAATCGCTACTAGTCATAGAGTCCTGCATGGATTGTAACCAAATTTGGCCACAAACATCCTAGGGGGAAGGGGAACAGAACTTGTATAAATTTTGGCTCTGCCCCCCGGGGGCAGGAGGGGCGGAGCCCAATAGGGGAAATAGAGGTAAATCCTTTAAATCGCTACTTGTCGTAGAGTTCTGAATGAAATGTAACCAAATTTGGCCACAAACATCCTTGGGGGAAGGGGAACAGAACTTGTATAAATTTTGGCTCTGATCCCCCAGGGGCAGGAGGGGCGGGGCCCAATAGGGGAAATAGAGGTAAATCCTTTAAATCGCTACTTGTCCTAGAGTTTGGCATGGAATGTAACCAAAATCAGCCACAAACATCCTTGGGGGAAGGGGAACAGTACTTGTATAAATTTTGGCTCTGATCCCCAGGGGCAGGAGGGGCGGGGCCCAATAGGGGAAATAGAGGTAAATCCTTTAAATCGCTACTTGTCCTAGAGTTTGTGCATGGAATGTAACCAAATTTGGCCACAAACATCCTTGGGGGAAGGGGAACAGAACTTGTATAAATTTTGGCTCTGACCCCCCGGGGGCAGGAGGGGCGGGGCCCAATAGGGGAAATAGAGGTAAATCCTTTAAATCGCTACTTGTCGTAGAGTTCTGAATGAAATGTAACCAAATTTGGCCACAAACATCCTTGGGGGAAGGGGAACAGAACTTGTATAAATTTTGGCTCTGATCCCCCGGGGGCAGGAGGGGCGGGGCCCAATAGGGGAAATAGAGGTAAATCCTTTAAATCGCTACTTGTCCTAGAGTTTGGCATGGAATGTAACCAAAATCAGCCACAAACATCCTTGGGGGAAGGGGAACAGTACTTGTATAAATTTTGGCTCTGATCCCCCAGGGGCAGGAGGGGCGGGGCCCAATAGGGGAAATAGAGGTAAATCCTTTAAATCGCTACTAGTCATAGAGTTGTGAATGGAATGTACCCAAATTTGGCCACAAACATCCTTGGGGGAAGGGGAACAGAACTTGTATAAATTTTGGCTCTGGCCCCCCGGGGGCAGGAGGGGCGGGGCCCAATAGGGGAAATAGAGGTAAATCCTTTAAATCGCTACTTGTCGTAGAGTTCTGAATGAAATGTAACCAAATTTGGCCACAAACATCCTTGGGGGAAGGGGAACAGAACTTGTATAAATTTTGGCTCTGATCCCCCAGGGGCAGGAGGGGCGGGGCCCAATAGGGGAAATAGAGGTAAATCCTTTAAATCGCTACTTGTCCTAGAGTTTGGCATGGAATGTAACCAAAATCAGCCACAAACATCCTTGGGGGAAGGGGAACAGTACTTGTATAAATTTTGGCTCTGACCCCCCAGGGGCAGGAGGGGCGGGGCCCAATAGGGGAAATAGAGGTAAATCCTTTAAATCGCTACTAGTCATAGAGTTGTGAATGGAATGTACCCAAATTTGGCCACAAACATCCTTGGGGGAAGGGGAACAGAACTTGTATAAATTTTGGCTCTGGCCCCCCGGGGGCAGGAGGGGCGGGGCCCAATAGGGGAAATAGAGGTAAATCCTTTAAATCGCTACTTGTCCTAGAGTTTGGCATGGAATGTAACCAAAATCAGCCACAAACATCCTTGGGGGAAGGGGAACAGTACTTGTATAAATTTTGGCTCTGATCCCCCAGGGGCAGGAGGGGCGGGGCCCAATAGGGGAAATAGAGGTAAATCCTTTAAATCGCTACTAGTCATAGAGTTGTGAATGGAATGTACCCAAATTTGGCCACAAACATCCTTGGGGGAAGGGGAACAGAACTTGTATAAATTTTGGCTCTGACCCCCCGGGGGCAGGAGGGGCGGGGCCCAATAGGGGAAATAGAGGTAAATCCTTTAAATCGCTACTAGTCATAGAGTTCTGCAGGGATTGGAACCAAATTTGGCCACAAACATCCTTGGGGGAAGGGGAACAGACTTGTATAAATTTTGGTTCTGGCCCCCCGGGGGCTGGAGGGGCGGAGCCTAATAGGGGAAATAGAGGTAAATCCTTTAAATCGCTACTAGTCACAGAGTTCCGCATGGAATGTAACCAAATTTGGCCAGAGATATCCTTGGGAGAATAAGAATTGAGTATGTATAAATTTTGGCTCTGATCCCCCAGGGGCAGGAGGGGCGGGGCCCAATAGGGGAAATAGAGGTAAATCCTTTAAATCGCTACTAGTCATAGAGTTGTGAATGGAATGTACCCAAATATGGCCACAAACATCCTTGGGGGAAGGGGAACAGAACTTGTATAAATTTTGGCACTGACCCCCCGGGGGCAGGAGGGGCGGGGCCCAATAGGGGAAATAGAGGTAAATCCTTTAAATCGCTACTAGTCATAGAGTTCTGCAGGGATTGGAACCAAATTTGGCCACAAACATCCTTGGGGGAAGGGGAACAGAACTTGTATAAATTTTGGCTCTGGCCCCCCTGGGGGCTGGAGGGGCGGAGCCTAATAGGGGAAATAGAGGTAAATCCTTTAAATCGCTACTAGTCACAGAGTTCCGCATGGAATGTAACCAAATTTGGCCAGAGATATCCTTGGGAGAATAAGAATTGAGTATGTATAAATTTTGGCTCTGGCCCCCCGGGGGCAGGAGGGGCGGGGCCCAATAGGGGAAATAGAGGTAAATTCTTTAAATCGCCACTTGTCATAGAGTTCTGTATGGATTGTAACCAAATTTGGCCACAAACATCCTTCGGAGAAGGGGAACAGAACTTGTATAAGTTTTGGCTCTGGCCCCCCAGGGGCAGGACGGGTGGGGCCCAATAGGGGAAATAGAGGTAAATCCTATAAATTGCTACTTGTCCTAGAGTTTTGCTTGGATTGTGACCAAATTTGGCCACAAACATCCTTGGGGGAAGTGGAACAGAACTTGTATAAATTTTGGCTCTGAACCCCTGGGGGCAGGAGGGGTGGGGCCCAATAGGGGATTTAGAGGTTAATATTAAAATTCCTTCAGAAAAGAAACAATGAACCTGTATTCAGAACATTACTTGGCATTACAAACCAGGTGAGCGATACAGGCCCTCTGGGCCTCTTGTTTTTTTATCGTTTTGTAACTGGATTACAAAATATTAATTTACAACCAAAAATAGTCAAGTGTTTCATTGGCCCAGGAATGCGAGACATTTTTCAGAAACTCGCAAAATTCCACTATGTGGACACTCAAAATGGTCTATTACATTGTATCACTATGAATTTCATATTTCGAGTGAGTAATTGAATGTCATAAGATGAGCAAATTGCCTGGTGTAAATACTGAAATGATGCAAATGCAGCCATACTATCTGAAAGGTTTTTTTTTAAGTCCAATAAATTCATATTTAAATATAATTGTTAGATCAGTTGTTTATCAATCGTAATGATATTTCCATAAAAATGAAAATTACTTTTAAATTAGTGTTGATTGTACATATGTGTATGTTGATTTTGTACAGAATGACACCAGGGACGGGATTATAAAGAGAAAGAGGGGTAGGGGTAGATGACATAACGTGATTTACAGAACAGGATGCGAACCTCTGGCACATCGTGAAAAGTTGTAAGTTCGTAAGTCACTGGCGCGGCTGAAAATGCTCGTAAACTTGGCCTGCTGTACAGCAGACTCTGTCATCGTTCATTATTGTATTTAGGAATTTTGATGAATTAAAAGTACTGGCATCTTTTTTGTAAATTATGAGAGTGTATAATGTTTTTTGTAAATATAAAGTAGTCTCATCATGTATATATCATTGTATTTTATCGTTTCTAAATGTTTAAAAGATCCCGATGCTGTTTCAGTGTTTTCATGACTTTGATTGATATTTATAAACTTTCAAGAATGAAAAAAAATGTTTTGTTTTATTTTTATATCCTTCAATAACAAGCTTTAGTTCTGACAGCTGAAATACAGATGGGGAATCAAAGAAACTAAAATTATCAATGTCCAAAAAGCTAGAGTGGTTTAGTGATTGACAACAGATAAGACCAGAATACAAGGTGTTGGGTGTATATCTGGTTGTATCTGTTGTGGTTTAGTAAATGACAACAGATAGGACCAGAATACAAGGTGTAGAGTGTATATCTGGTTGTACTGTTGTGGTTTAGTAAATGACAACAGATAGGACCAGAATACAAGGTGTAGAGTGTATATCTGGTTGTACTGTTGTGTTTAGTAAATGACAACAGATAAGACCAGAATACAAGGTGTAGAGAGTATATCTGGTTGTATCTGTTGTGGTTAAGTAAATGACAACAGATAAGACCAGCATACAAGGTGTAGAGAGTATATCTGGTTGTATCTGTTGTGGTTTAGTAAACGACAACAGATAGGACCAGCATACAAGGTGTAGAGTGTATATCTGGTTGTATCTGTTGTGGTTTAGTAAACGACAACAGATAGGACTAGCATACAAGGTGTAGAGTGTATATCTGGTTGTATCTGTTGTGGTTTAGTAAATGACAACAGATAGGACCAGCATACAAGGTGTAGAGAGTATATCTGGTTGTATCTGTTGTGGTTTAGTAAACGACAACAGATAGGACCAGCATACAAGGTGTAGAGTGTATATCTGGTTGTATCTGTTGTGGTTTAGTAAATGACAACAGAAAAGACCAGAATACAAGGTGTAGAGTGTATATCTGGTTGTATCTGTTGTTTTGGCTCTGACCCCCCGGGGACAGCGGGGGCGGGGCCCAATAGGGAAATAGAGGTAAATTCTATAAATTGCTACTTGTCCTAGAGTTCTGCATGGATTGTAACCAAATTTGGCCACAAACATCATTGGGGGAAGGGGAACAGAACTTGCATAAATTTTGGCTCTGACCCCCTGGGGGCAGGAGGGGTGGGGCCCAATAGGGAAATAGAGGTAAATCCTATAAATCGCTAATTGTCCTAGAGTTCTGCATGGAATGTAACCAAATTTGACCACAAGCATCATTTGGGGAAGGGGAACAGAATTTGAATAAATTTTGGCTCTGACCCCCCGGGGACAGCAGGGGCGAGGCCCAATAGGGAAATAATGGTAAATCATTTAAATTACTACTAGTCATACAGTTCTGCATGGAATATAACCAAATTTGGCCAGAAACATCCTTGGGGAAGGGGAATAGAGATTGTATCAATTTTGACTCTGATCTCCCGAGGGCAGGAGGGGTGGGGACTGATAGCGGAAATAGAGGTAAATATTTAAATTCCTTTAGAAAAGAAACAATGAACCTGTATTCAAAACATAACTTGGCATTACAAACCAGGTGAGGATACAGGCCCTCTGGGCCTCTTGTTTGTATTCCAGGGGTTACTATCACTGTCATATTATCCACCCCCTGTACAATGTAACATAGTCAAACTGAGTGCAATGATGACAGTGATTAAAGTAACCTCTGGAATATCAAGGATGGATTTCTCACACACATTCAGTGCATACAAAGTTCTTCATGTAGATTTATGAACCATTTTAATCGTTATATATATTTTTTAACTTTCAGAAATGGAGAACATACTGTTTTGGACGTGCCTGCTGCTACTTGTGTATAGAACTGATGTGTGTAAAGCAGACACAGCACACAAACCAAAGGAAGTACTTGTGATAGGTGGAGGGATCTCTGGTTTAGCTGCTGCCAGGAAACTGGTCAACCATCCCTCACAGATGTTTGATGTTACCGTGCTGGAGGCTAGAAAAGAAAGATATGGGGGACGTGTCTGGACAAACAGGAAACTTTTCAAGAAACCTCTCGGTAAATATTGGCAGATCATTTTTTATGGGGATGATATTTTCAAGCATTTGTGGAGGACTCATTAATTACCATGGGGTCAAGAACAATTTGGAGATGTAACTTTGAAGAAATTGGTATATCGCTAATCGTTTTTAGCTTGAAAGCAAAAATTTTTAAAGGCCAAAAAAATATTTGTTACTTCTGTTTCAACTCAAATGAAAATTATCACATTGTTTGATTAACACATGAACTTCATATCTCATGATTCAGAATATGTCCGCAGCATTCAGAGATTTAGGCTATATAACAAGAATGTAAATATTATATATATATATATATATTATTTATTGTGTAATCGTGTTCGTTTTGTGTGTCTTGATAAAGGGGCAGATCGCCGTGAGATCGCCTCGAAAATTTGACATTTTTTTTTGTCCACACGGTTGGAAATACTTCTTTGTCCCATATTATTAATTGATAAAACATTGAAGGAAATAGATCACATATTATTACCAGGTAAAGTGTACACACTCAAGCAAGAAATGCTGATGTGATATTAGGAAATGAAATTTTACTTGATTTAATATGAATGGGGGCCTCAAAATTAGGAAATGAAATTTTACTTGATTTAATATGAATGGGGGCCTCAAAAATGAAGAGAAAAAATGGTTGCCTTAGAGACCACACACACATGGTCATGTACAGAAGTACTGGCAATTTATTGTTAATTTTTTCGTTTATTATGGAATTTTCTGCCAGGGGTGCACATGATGGACAAGGAGCTCGAGTGCACATGATGGACATTAGATTAAAAAACGATTTAAATGCCGTTTTGTCTATAATGCAGTCTTTGTGAATATAATGTTCTTCATACAAGTACTTACTTCCTACATCTACCAGGTTTGGGGGTATGGAGATTCAGAAGAATAATTTTAATGTATTATGTAATATCATTTATGATGTAATTGCGGTAATCATTACATAACATTAATAAACTGGATCTACTATCCCAAACCTGGTCTTTATGTTGGTTTCAGACCCGTGATTAATTGTTAATTTTTTCAGTGTTTCTTTTATCGCAGGTGCAGAGACAGATCTGGGGGCTCTCTGGATCAACTCCAAGGTGAAGGACAATCCGATCCTGGCCATTACCAGGAAAGGCGAGTTAGAAACCAAAGTCTCAGGACCTATACAGCTCCATGTTCCTGAGGCTGACAAGATCTTCAAGGGAGATGAGGCTAACAAAATATTCACTGAAGTTTTCTCGGTGAGATTTGGTTTGTATCGACTGTTGATGGACATATCACCACTGTTTCCATCAGAGAAAGTCTGGAATGTCTTGTCTGTATCCTCTGTTCCCATGGTGACCTAGAATGACCCCCAGAAACCTCTATTTCTATGGAGACACCAAAATTGATGACAAGATCAGAGTTGTGATATAAACATTTCTCACCCAGGACCTATCTTTTTATGGTGATAACTTTTAGTCTCTTTATTACAATGACCTCAGAGTTTTGATATGTCTGACTTTCTTTCTTTACTTTATTGCCCAGATAATGCAGTCAGCAGTAGACAAGGTAAAGGCCACTGGTGTCGACATTCCACTACAGAAAGCTGTCGAGGACGAGATCTCAGGTCACTCATTCCAGGGTGACCGCGCCATCATCACCAGTATTCTACGTAACCATAACGCTGTCTCCAAGCCGGACTACTCCACCGTGCACTTTGATCCAGTGAAACAGTTTGGCTGGAATACAATCGTGGTGGATGGATATGACCAAGTTCTAGACGCGTAAGATCTTCATTAAGATCTTCTCCTCTAATACTTTCTATCTTGATGATTTTCACTCGATAAAGGAGAATTTCTTTCTTATGTTTGTGGAGTCTTTGTTTCTTACAACCACATACTTTGTAAGACCTAAAGTATTGTGTGCAAATATGCATTTGTAAATAGGAGCTTTCAGTGTTAATTTGCCGTATCAAGTTTCAGTTATTCACTAACAGTAATACGTATTACAATATCATATCACATAATACATTTACATTAGATACATGTACTAGTAAGGGAGGAAGGTGGGGAGGAGACAAAGTCAGCTGGAATTAGGTGTGTAAAGTAGTACTATGCATCATTAAACAATTTAGTTAACTCAAATTCCTGAAATTGTTGATTGTTTTATTGGCAGTATTGTATCTGGACTAGGGTGTAATTTGTTGATTGTTTTATTGGCAGTATTTCATCTGGACTAGGCAGTGATTTGTTGATTGTTTTATTTCCAGTATTGTATCTGGACTAGGCAGTGATTTGTTGATTGTTTTATTTCCAGTATTGTATCTGGACTAGGCAGTGATTTGTTGATTGTTTTATTTCCAGTATTGTATCTGGACTAGGCAGTGATTTTAGATTGTTTTATTTCCAGTATTGTATCTGGACTAGGCAGTGATTTGTTGATTGTTTTATTTCCAGTATTGTATCTGGACTAAGGCAGTGATTTTTGTATTGATTGATTTTTATTTCCAGTATTGTATCTGGACTAGGCAGTGATTTGTTGATTGTTTTATTTCCAGTATTGTATCTGGACTAGGCAGTGATTTTAGATTGTTTTATTTCCAGTATTGTATCTGGACTAGGCAGTGATTTTAGATTGTTTTATTTCCAGTATTGTATCTGGACTAGGCAGTGATTTGTTGATTGTTTTATTTCCAGTATTGTATCTGGACTAGGCAGTGATTTTAGATTGTTTTATTTCCAGTATTGTATCTGGACTAGGCAGTGATTTGTTGATTGTTTTATTTCCAGTATTGTATCTGGACTAGGCAGTGATTTTAGATTGTTTTATTTCCAGTATTGTATCTGGACTAGGCAGTGATTTTAGATTGTTTTATTTCCAGTATTGTATCTGGACTAGGCAGTGATTTGTTGATTGTTTTATTTCCAGTATTGTATCTGGACTAGGCAGTGATTTTAGATTGTTTTATTTCCAGTATTGTATCTGGACTAGGCAGTGATTTGTTGATTGTTTTATTTCCAGTATTGTATCTGGACTAGGCAGTGATTTTGTTGATTGTTTTATTTCCAGTATTGTATCTGGACTAGGCAGTGATTTTAGATTGTTTTATTTCCAGTATTGTATCTGGACTAGGCAGTGATTTTAGATTGTTTTATTTCCAGTATTGTATCTGGAACAGGGAGTGATTTGTTGATTGTTTTATTTCCAGTATTGTATCTGGACTAGGCAGTGATTTTAGATTGTTTTATTTCCAGTATTATATCTGGACTAGGCAGTGATTTGTTGATTGTTTTTATTTCCAGTATTGTATCTGGACTAGGCAGTGATTTTAGATTGTTTTATTTCCAGTATTGTATCTGGACTAGGCAGTGATTTTAGATTGTTTTATTTCCAGTATTGTATCTGGACTAGGCAGTGATTTGTTGATTGTTTTATTTCCAGTATTGTATCTGGACTAGGCAGTGATTTTAGATTGTTTTATTTCCAGTATTGTATCTGGACTAGGCAGTGATTTGTTGATTGTTTTATTTCCAGTATTGTATCTGGACTAGGCAGTGATTTGTAGATTGTTTTATTTCCAGTATTGTATCTGGACTAGGCAGTGATTTTAGATTGTTTTATTTCCAGTATTGTATCTGGACTAGGCAGTGATTTTAGATTGTTTTATTTCCAGTATTGTATCTGGACTAGGCAGTGATTTGTTGATTGTTTTATTTCCAGTATTGTATCTGGACTAGGCAGTGATTTTAGATTGTTTTATTTCCAGTATTGTATCTGGACTAGGCAGTGATTTGTAGATTGTTTTATTTCCAGTATTGTATCTGGACTAGGCAGTGATTTGTTGATTGTTTTATTTCCAGTATTGTATCTGGACTAGGCAGTGATTTGTTGATTGTTTTATTTCCAGTATTGTATCTGGACTAGGCAGTGATTTTAGATTGTTTTATTTCCAGTATTGTATCTGGACTAGGCAGTGATTTTAGATTGTTTTATTTCCAGTATTGTATCTGGACTAGGCAGTGATTTTAGATTGTTTTATTTCCAGTATTGTATCTGGACTAGGCAGTGATTTGTTGATTGTTTTATTTCCAGTATTGTATCTGGACTAGGCAGTGATTTGTTGATTGTTTTATTTCCAGTATTGTATCTGGACTAGGCAGTGATTTTAGATTGTTTTATTTCCAGTATTGTATCTGGACTAGGCAGTGATTTTAGATTGTTTTATTTCCAGTATTGTATCTGGACTAGGCAGTGATTTTAGATTGTTTTATTTCCAGTATTGTATCTGGACTAGGCAGTGATTTGTTGATTGTTTTATTTCCAGTATTGTATCTGGACTAGGCAGTGATTTGTTGATTGTTTTATTTCCAGTATTGTATCTGGACTAGGCAGTGATTTTAGATTGTTTTATTTCCAGTATTGTATCTGGACTAGGGAGTGATTTGTTGATTGTTTTATTTCCAGTATTGTATCTGGACTAGGGAGTGATTTTAGATTGTTTTATTTCCAGTATTGTATCTGGAACAGGGAGTGATTTGTAGATTGTTTTATTTCCAGTATTGTATCTGGACTAGGCAGTGATTTTAGATTGTTTTATTTCCAGTATTGTATCTGGAACAGGGAGTGATTTGTTGATTGTTTTATTTCCAGTATTGTATCTGGACCAGGGAGTGATTTGTTGATTGTTTTATTTCCAGTATTGTATCTGGACTAGGAAGTGATTTTAGATTGTTTTATTTCCAGTATTGTATCTGGACTAGGCAGTGATTTGTTGATTGTTTTATTTCCAGTATTGTATCTGGACTAGGAAGTGAGCTACCTCTGTCTATCAGTCTGAATCAAATTGTCAGACAGATCAAAATCGACTCGAAGAAGAAGAAGGTGATTGTACGTACGAAGGACCTAAATCAGGTCAGTGCTGACCTAGTTATCGTGGCCGTCCCCGTAGGTGTTCTGAGAAGTGAGGCTGTACTGTTTGAACCCGTACTTCCTAAGGAGTGGTACAAGGCTGTGAAGGAGCTAGGTAACCATCTACAATGTAGATTTTATAATGTAATTCTTCTGATATGTGATGACTTCTTCATTATATGTGAGCGATTTTTATGGGCGGATCTAAACAACAAATAAATTTTTACAGCATTATATAAACCATGATGTCACTATGACGTGTTGTCAGGATTTGAGACAAAATGGCTGCCTCTGCTGGATTTTCTCAACATATGACGAAAATGGTATACATCTACTTAGTTTATCAAACATTTCTGTGTGCTAAAGTATTCATGAGATTATTGACAAACAAAGACTGTCAAATTTGTTTCATTATGAGGCAGGCAAAATGTGGTTTCTTAATTGCATTTTCATCATTATGAAGACAAATGGGTTACATAGTATTTTACTTTTCTGAATATTATGACTCAAAATAAAAGTGTCTTTTAAAATAATATTTATGACATTGCTTAACTGACCAGTAATGTGATCAAATGTATCATACAACACAGGTGTCTACGATTCACAGAAAGTAATCGTCGGGTTCTCTGAGGCGTTTTGGCCGAGTGACGCCGGCGTGTTTACCATGACAACACCAGAGGGGGAGGAGCCATTCATCCAGACATGGTTCAACATGCAGAATCTGATTGATAGGCCATTTCTGGTTGGTTCGTTATACGATGGAGCAGCTATCAATCTGGAACAGACTC
This sequence comes from Argopecten irradians, assembly GCF_041381155.1. NCBI lineage: Eukaryota > Metazoa > Mollusca > Bivalvia > Pectinida > Pectinidae > Argopecten > Argopecten irradians. The sequence goes on from NW_027188177.1 coordinate 31,447, forward strand.
CGATAGAGGAACTCAAAGAACTAGGTAGGCCGTAAAGATTACTGTATTAGGTATTTGCATATTACAGAGTTATCTACCCTTGAAAGTAAGTTTTGATTGTGATACAATGTGTTTATGAACACGTCATATTTTATTTTCAGAGCAAATGGCACAAGTTTTCCTCATGAAATAATGAATTCACAATCGATATACCTATCAGCAAGGGTAGATAACTCTGTAATATGCAAAGAGGTTTTATTGGGACCAAAAAAACAACTGTATTCTTCCAGTACTAACATGATTCATAACTTAACAAAACATTTATATGTATAAAAAATGATTATCTGCTCAATATTAGATCAGTTCAAAATTCAGATTGATTCATGATCAGTGACCTATAGTGTCTGTTGAATATTGTGGACATGACGAGATCAGTAAAGAAAAAAACACAAACGGTTTGATATTTTGTATCAGACAGACAGAATATTTAAGATTAAAGATTTTAAATAAATAAATTTAAAGTTTTTAAAATGTTATTGACAGAGTTGTTGCCCTTTATAATTTTATGTCCATGGGATAAATTAGTTATTGTCTTCTTTCTTACATTTTTAAACTCTACTTCCTATTATTTTCAGTGATAAAAACTTTGGGGAAGTTGTTTGGTGGAGAAGATTTGGTGAGACAGTATAATCTGACAACTATAGTGAGATCACAGTGGACCGGTGACCCCTTCTCTATGGGGTCTGGGGCGTACCCTAGGACAGGTAAGTCACATGGTGAGATCCCAGTGGACCAGTGACCCCTTCTCTATGGGGTCTGGGGCGTACCCTAGGACAGGTAGTCACATGGTGAGATCCCAGTGGACCAGTGACCCCTTCTCTATGGGGTCTGGAGCGTACCCTAGGACAGGTCACATGGTGAGATCCCAGTGGACCAGTGACCCCTTCTCTATGGGGTCTGGGGCGTACCCTAGGACAGGTAGGTCACATGGTGAGATCCCAGTGGACCAGTGACCCCTTCTCTATGGGGTCTGGGGCGTACCCTAGGACAGGTAAGTCACATGGTGAGATCCCAGTGGACCAGTGACCCCTTCTCTATGGGGTCTGGGGCGTACCCTAGGACAGGTAGGTCACATGGTGAGATCCCAGTGGACCAGTGACCCCTTCTCTATGGGGTCTGGGGCGTACCCTAGGACAGGTAGGTCACATGGTGAGATCCCAGTGGACCAGTGACCCCCTTCTCTATGGGGTCTGGGGCGTACCCTAGGACAGGTAGGTCACATGGTGAGATCCCAGTGGACCAGTGACCCCTTCTCTATGGGGTCTGGGGCGTACCCTAGGACAGGTAAGTCACATGGTGAGATCCCAGTGGACCAGTGACCCCTTCTCTATGGGGTCTGGGGCGTACCCTAGGACAGGTAGGTCACATGTGTGAGCTCGCAGTGGACCAGTGACCCCTCTCTCTATGGGGTCTGGGGCGTACCCTAGGATCAGGTAAGTCACATGGTGAGATCCCAGTGGACCAGTGACCCCTTCTCTATAGGGTCTGGGGCGTACCCTAGGACAGGTAGGTCACATGGTGAGATCCCAGTGGACCAGTGACCCCTTCTCTATGGGGTCTGGGGCGTACCCTAGGACAGGTAGGTCACATGGTGAGATCCCAGTGGACCAGTGACCCCTTCTCTATGGGGTCTGGGGCGTACCCTAGGACAGGTAGGTCACATGGTGAGATCCCAGTGGACCAGTGACCCCTTCTCTATGGGGTCTGGGGCGTACCCTAGGACAGGTAGTCACATGGTGAGATCCCAGTGGACCAGTGACCCCTTCTCTATGGGGTCTGGGGCGTACCCTAGGACAAGTCACATGGTGAGATCCCAGTGGACCAGTGACCCCTTCTCTATGGGGTCTGGGGCGTACCCTAGGACAGGTAGGTCACATGGTGAGATCCCAGTGGACCAGTGACCCCTTCTCTATGGGGTCTGGGGCGTACCCTAGGACAGGTAGGTCACATGGTGAGATCCCAGTGGACCAGTGACCCCTTCTCTATGGGGTCTGGGGCGTACCCTAGGACAGGTAGGTCACATGGTGAGATCCCAGTGGACCAGTGACCCCTTCTCTATGGGGTCTGGGGCGTACCCTAGGACAGGTAGGTCACATGGTGAGATCCCAGTGGACCAGTGACCCCTTCTCTATGGGGTCTGGGGCGTACCCTAGGACAGGTAGGTCACATGGTGAGATCCCAGTGGACCAGTGACCCCTTCTCTATGGGGTCTGGGGCGTACCCTAGGACAGGTCACATGGTGAGATCACAGTGGACCAGTGACCCCTTCTCTATGGGGTCTGGGGCGTACCCTAGGACAGGTAAGTCACATGGTGAGATCCCAGTGGACCAGTGACCCCTTCTCTATGGGGTCTGGGGCGTACCCTAGGACAGGTAGGTCACATGGTGAGATCCCAGTGGACCAGTGACCCCTTCTCTATGGGGTCTGGGGCGTACCCTAGGACAGGTAGGTCACATGGTGAGATCACAGTGGACCAGTGACCCCTTCTCTATGGGGTCTGGGGCGTACCCTAGGACAGGTAGGTCACATGGTGAGATCCCAGTGGACCAGTGACCCCTTCTCTATGGGGTCTGGGGCGTACCCTAGGACAGGTAGGTCACATGGTGAGATCCCAGTGGACCAGTGACCCCTTCTCTATGGGGTCTGGGGCGTACCCTAGGACAGGTAGGTCACATGGTGAGATCCCAGTGGACCAGTGACCCCTTCTCTATGGGGTCTGGGGCGTACCCTAGGACAGGTAGGTCACATGGTGAGATCCCAGTGGACCAGTGACCCCTTCTCTATGGGGTCTGGGGCGTACCCTAGGACAGGTAGGTCACATGGTGAGATCCCAGTGGACCAGTGACCCCTTCTCTATGGGGTCTGGGGCGTACCCTAGGACAGGTAGGTCACATGGTGAGATCCCAGTGGACCAGTGACCCCTTCTCTATGGGGTCTGGGGCGTACCCTAGGACAGGTAGGTCACATGGTGAGATCCCAGTGGACCAGTGACCCCTTCTCTATGGGGTCTGGGGCGTACCCTAGGACAGGTAGGTCACATGGTGAGATCCCAGTGGACCAGTGACCCCTTCTCTATGGGGTCTGGGGCATACCCTAGGACAGGTAGGTCACATGGTGAGATCCCAGTGGACCAGTGACCCCTTCTCTATGGGGTCTGGGGCGTACCCTAGGACAGGTAGGTCACATGGTGAGATCCCAGTGGACCAGTGACCCCTTCTCTATGGGGTCTGGGGGCGTACCCTAGGACAGGTAGGTTCACATGGTGAGATCCCAGTGGACCAGTGACCCCTTCTCTATGGGGTCTGGGGCGTACCCTAGGACAGGTAGGTCACATGGTGAGATCCCAGTGGACCAGTGACCCCTTCTCTATGGGGTCTGGGGCGTACCCTAGGACAGGTAGGTCACATGGTGAGATCCCAGTGGACCAGTGACCCCTTCTCTATGGGGTCTGGGGCGTACCCTAGGACAGGTAGGTCACATGGTGAGATCCCAGTGGACCAGTGACCCCTTCTCTATGGGGTCTGGGGCGTACCCTAGGACAGGTAGGTCACATGGTGAGATCCCAGTGGACCAGTGACCCCTTCTCTATGGGGTCTGGGGCGTACCCTAGGACAGGTAGGTCACATGGTGAGATCCCAGTGGACCAGTGACCCCTTCTCTATGGGGCTGGGGCGTACCCTAGGACAGGTAGGTCACATGGTGAGATCCCAGTGGACCAGTGACCCCTTCTCTATGGGGTCTGGGGCGTACCCTAGGACAGGTAGGTCACATGGTGAGATCCCAGTGGACCAGTGACCCCTTCTCTATGGGGTCGGGGGCGTACCCTAGGACAGGTAGGTCACATGGTGAGATCCCAGTGGACCAGTGACCCCTTCTCTATGGGGTCTGGGGCGTACCCTAGGACAGGTAGGTCACATGGTGAGATCCCAGTGGACCAGTGACCCCTTCTCTATGGGGTCTGGGGCGTACCCTAGGACAGGTAGGTCACATGGTGAGATCCCAGTGGACCAGTGACCCCTTCTCTATGGGGTCTGGGGCGTACCCTAGGACAGGTAGGTCACATGGTGAGATCCCAGTGGACCAGTGACCCCTTCTCTATGGGGTCTGGGGCGTACCCTAGGACAGGTAGGTCACATGGTGAGATCCCAGTGGACCAGTGACCCCTTCTCTATGGGGTCTGGGGCGTACCCTAGGACAGGTAGGTCACATGGTGAGATCCCAGTGGACCAGTGACCCCTTCTCTATGGGGTCTGGGGCGTACCCTAGGACAGGTAGGTCACATGGTGAGATCCCAGTGGACCAGTGACCCCTTCTCTATGGGGTCTGGGGCGTACCCTAGGACAGGTAGGTCACATGGTGATATTCCAGTGGAGCGATGCCCCTTCTCTATGGAGTCTGGGGCGTACCCTAGGACAGGTAGGTCACATGGTGAGATCCCAGTGGACCGGTGACCCCTTCTCTATGGGGTCTGGGGCGTACCCTAGGACAGGTCACATGGTGAGATCCCAGTGGACAAGTGACCCCCTTCTCTACTTTCTTTACTTATATTTCTATTTTAAAGTTATATGATAAATAGAATCTTACACTCATGAATTCGTGATAGAAAATTTCGTATAACATTGCCAAGCATGTAAGATCCTCTAGGTTATGCTTAATACATATTAATTTATACTCTGTAACTATTGAAGGTAATGGTGAGGACCTATGGGAAACACTCAGCTCTCCTGTGTGTCCGTACATTTACTTCGCCGGAGATTACACCAGTCTAGACGGAATGGTTGGGGCCCATGGATCGTACAATACCGGGATCAGAGCCGCGGAACAGATACTTAATGGCCGATGTGAGAGGGAGCTCAAACGACAACAGAAGAGAAAAGAGGAAAAGGAAAAAAACAGAAGACAAAAAGGATAAAAAGGATGAACTTTGATAATAAGTGTAACTTTCTATGTAAATAAAATATATTGAGGGAATACCAATTCTGCCGTAAAATGTGTGCATGTGAGGGGGTGGGTGCATTAAGTGTGTTCCATCATGTCCCTTTCACTGATTTGCTATAGAATTGGGGACTTAAATATTTTAATATTTTACAGATATTTCTAATTAGAATACAATTTTGAAAAGCTTAATTCTCCTACCGGTACTTACAAAAAGGTAAAAAAAAAATTATTGACACATTCAATAGTAGTAAGAGAGACATAACACTCGAAATACTTGAACTTTAATCTTTTATGAACAATTTCAATTTTTACCAATTCAGATATTATAAGCATGATTAGATGTTTTTTGTTCTCACTTTCCTGTAGAAGTGGGATATATGTTCCAGTCTGTATGTGTTTGACATAACCTATATAACTTATACTATCAACAGCAGAGCTGTACTTATGTTGACATGTAACTTTATTATAAACAAACCTTTCCACTGTGTGATATGTATAAAGTCCCAGATCAAAAGGAGATGATTTGAGACATGTTTACCATGTGTCTTTATTATGCCTTAAATGTGAGCAGTTTGACTGGAAAACGTGTGCTAAAACATAAGTGCCTGAAAATATTCACCCCTGAAGACACATTTGAGCTGTTCTGATTCAAAAGTTAGAACAGTCCATTATGAATTTTGAGGGATGAATGAGTTAAATATGTCAAAGTTTGACTCTAAGCTAACAAAAGTGCCATATATTACTTTGAATGATCTATTAATGACTCTTTCTTCATTTTTGATTTGTTTTACTATTAAATTACTGATACTGATTATGGTTAACCTTGCTCTTGGTGCTCTAGAATAGTAAGTTGTCCTATTTTGTAACTGTGATGTTCTGACAAAATCAGATAGATATAAAAAGAATGATGTATGAATGATTTACCTGTTAATGCTACAATTATTCTGTTTTTGTTTTTCTTTAACTTCTTGATGAAGATTGATCACAGAAATATTGACCATTGCAGTATGACTTGTATGGTTTCTGTGTTCTGTGAAGATATGTCACCATGGATATTTGTTACTATGGAGATATGTCACCATGGATATCTGTTTCCATGGTGATATGTTACTATCATAACTGAGTATCATCCTCAATATTCCAGGGACTATCACTATCATTATATCCACCCCTAGACAATGTCTTAGCAGAACTGAAGACTATGTTGGTCCTATGATGTACATTAAAATTAAACATAAAAGTCTTTCTAGACCTGTGATTGGTCAGTTTTATTCTCTCCTGACCAATCACAGGCCTAGAGAGATTTAATGTTTTTTTATGTACATCATAGAACCAAACTATCTGACTCGTCTATATTTACACACATAGCCTTCCTTTTTCTATGAAATAGTGCAGGTGAGGTTATAACCTTGGAGTATTGTGGATGAGGAATGTGTTAGTACGGGCATTTTTTACTGTGTAATTTTGTTACGTGGGAAACATGTTACTATAGATATTATTATAGAAATGTGTTGCTATG
>NW_027188178.1:0-37872 GCF_041381155.1 Argopecten irradians
GATCTGTCTCAAATTTTATATGTAGGTTCCCCCCTAGGGACCTAGTTGTGCATATTGCATTTTGGGACCGATCGGTTAACAAGATGGCAGCCAGGCAGCCTCTTCTTGGATTTTTTTAGCCCACCACCATCATCAGATGGTGGCAAAGTTTTGATCAAATCGCCTTCGTCTTGGATCCCTGTTGTCGGTCGTACCCGGGTCGTCAAGTGTCTTGAGGCGTACCGTCAAAGGCCTCCTAGGCTTCCTTTCCGTCCTTCCGTCGTTTTGTTCAACTTAACTAAAAGGTGTAGTCTGTCCATAACCTTCCGTGGCCTGTACAATCTTGATTGATATGACTTTTAAACCGCTAATTCTTTGAAAGTTGCTGAAGGGATCTTTGTTCAAATTTCAAAAAGGTTGACGTGTGCATATCCATTTTGCAGGTTGACCTGTTTCCAAATAAGGATGTCTAATGCATCTTGCATTTCATAGTTGGCATATTGGGCTAAAATAACACGACTGAAGGGCGGTACATATCACATGGATGGCCGACAAAGGGGCTACCATCTTGACCATACTTTTAGGTGATATAAAGTTTGTTACAGCTATTTCTCAAAAAGTACTGCAGGGATCTTTCTCAAATTTCATATATAGGTTTCCACCTAGGGACCCTTAGTTGTGCATATTGCATTTTGGGACCGATCGGTCAACAAGATGGCCGACAGGCGGCCATCTTGGATTTTGATAGTTAAAGTTTGTTACCGCTATTTCTCAAAAAGTACTGAAGGGATCTTTCTCAAATTTCATTATGTAGGTTCCCCTAGGACCCTTGTTGTGCATATTGCATTTTGGGACCGATCGGTCAACAAGATGGCTCGACAGGGTGGCCATCTTGGATTTTGATAGTTAAAGTTTGTTACCGCTATTTCTCAAAAAGTGCTGAAGGGATCTTTCTCAAATTTCATATATAGGTTCCCCTAGGACCCTAGTTGTGCATATTGCATTTTGGGACCGATCGGTCAACAAGATGGCCGACAGATGGCCATCTTGGATTTTGATAGTTAAAGTTTGTTACCGCTATTACTCAAAAAGTACTGAAGGGATCTTTCTCAAATTTCATATATAGGTTTCCCTAGGGCCCTAGTTGTGCATATTGCATTTTGGAACCGATCGGTCAACAAGATGGCTTGGATTTTGATAGTTAAAGTTTGTTACGACGCTATTTCTCAAAAAAGTACTGAAGGTATCGTTTACAAATTTCATATGAAGGTTCCCCAAGGACCCTAGTTGTGCATATTGTTAATTGGGACCGATCGGTAAACAAGATGGCCGACCGACGGCCATATTGGATTTTGATTGTTAAAGTTTGTTACCGCTATTTCTCAGAAAGTACTGAAGGGATCTTTCTCAAATTTTATGTGTAGGTTCCCCTTGTACCCTAGTTGTGCATAGTACCTTTTAGGACTGATTGCATAATGCCTTTCGGGACTGATCGGTAAACAAGATGGCCAAACCGGCCGCCATCTTAGATTTCATTGTTGAAGTTTGTTACCACTATTTCTTAGAATGTACTATAGCGATCTGTCTCAAATTTTATATGTCATGTGTTTGAAAAAGTTTGAAAAGCAGGGAAAAGATCCCTCTTTCCATTGTCAGACATAGATCTTTCTTTGGTGGGCGCCAAGATCCCTCTGGGATCTCTTGTGTTATTCAAAGTTTGTTATCGCTATTTCTCAGAAAGTACTGAAGGGATCTGTCTCAAAATTCATATGTAGGTTCCCCTAGGGCCCTAGTTGTGCATATTGTGATTTGGGACCGATCGGTCAACAAAATTGCTGCCAGGCAGCCATCTTGGATTTTTAGGTCATCTGACCCGAAGGGTCAGGATGACCTATTGTCATCATGCACCGTCCGTCGTCGTGCGCCGTCCAAATTTTTGTGCGCCGTGCGCCGTGCGCCGTCCCGCCGTCCGCCGTGCGCCGTGCGCCGTGAAGTAATAACTTTTTATTCAAAACGACTTTCTTTCTCAATAACAGAAGGCCAGGGTACTCATATTTGGTGTAGGTTGCTGGGATCGGAGGGACTTCCAAGTTTGTTCAAATGAAATGTCCTTGTCCTTCATTCACGGTCGCACTAGCGGGTCAACTAAAGGCTCTAAAAATCCTTTAAACTACTTCTTCTCACAGAAAGCCAGATGGCTCCTGGGTAATGATATATTGCCTCACATGTTAGGTTGCTGGGATGATGGGCGAACACAGGAAGTTTGATTCAATATAAAATGTACCTTCGAAACGCATCATCTAACTCAAGGTGCACTAGGCGCGTAGGGGTCAACTTAGGATACAAATATCCGTGTTACAACAACATTCTTCTGTGAATAACTAACGAGGCCTACGGAGACCTCGGATAATTTGGCCTGTGGCAATGCAGGTTGACTAAGGGCTAGTACTCACAAGTTTGTTAAGCAAAGTAAAAATGACCCGTTTGAACGTCCTTCAATATCAAGAGTCGACTAGCGTTACAAAATGTAGCAATAAAATTACTTAGAACAGCCTTTATACTCAAGAACCAACGAGCCCAGGGTATACTGTGATATTTGGTCCTGTAAAGGAGATTCCTGGAATTGGAGGGCTACTAGGTTTGATTCACAACACAATGAATGAACCTTTCAACCATCATTCAAGGTCCACCATGGGGTCAAAAAAGTGCCTAAAACATTCCGAGATGTGGAAACGAACTTTCGTTCTCACATAAACCAGACAGTAAGTGCCAAGGGACCTGTTGTGTTTGGGCCCAGTGCACTAGTTTGGACTGATAAGGGGCTGATCGTACCAAGGTCTATGTATCAAGTGCGTAAATGACCTTAGTACTTCACATGTCAAGGTTCGACGTGGGGGTCCAAACAAGGGCACTAAAATACCTTTTTAAAACGACTTACTTTTACTATTTCCTCCATAAAATGCACACCTACACACAGGCTCCCGGAGTATCATGAGCAAATAGGTCCCAGTTGGCCTGAACAAGGACTGAAGGAGGTACTCCAAAGTTAGTTCCATAAATTAACATGACCTGGGAATCCCAGCTTCCAAGGTGTACCCCCGCGTGCTCCAAAACTGACTCAAACTAATAAAATGACGAATTCTTCTCAATGTAACGCACATGGCATGCCTAGCGGTCAATCAGACTATTATGTCCATGTAGTCAATTGCCTCGTAGGAGGCAGTGGCCTAACGCCATATATCTCTGTCTCAAGTGCGATCATACTGACACTTGTCCCGTCATGTCAAGAGTCACCAGGGGTCAAATAGGACTAAAATCATCTTAAACAATTCGAGTGATGTACAATAACTTAGTAGGCCTAAGACTGAACCTGATATACAAGATTTTCTTCTAGTGGACAGGCTGAGATACAAGGGCTAATCCTAAAGTTTTGTTTCAAGATCGAATGTCCTTGATCCTTACTTTCAAGGTCTAAGGGATCAAAATAGCCTAAAGTCTTTAGTAATGCACTCTTCGTTCTTCTACAGTAAAACCGTGAGACTAAGGTGCCCAGGGTGACGGATGTTATTTAAAGTTGCGAGGGAGCCTAGCATGAGCCACAGTGTGCATGATAAGGATACCAGTTTTGTTTCCACACAGAGATATGACCAAGTTAGTACGGCTTCTATTCAATGTGTCCACAGGAGGACTAGATAGGTAAGCGTGCTAAAACACTTTCTTTAGATTGACTTCTTCTCATAGACTAGACATAGGGAGGACGGCCCAAGGGTCACTGATATTGGGGCATTTCACGTTGCATGCATTTTGGATTAATGGCTATCAAGTTTATTCATATATGAATGACCGTTGAAACTTCATATTCAAGGTCACTATCGGCGGCGAAGTAGACTAAAATTCTTAAATGACTTCATTCTCCAAGAAACATGAAGGGACCAGGAGTACTAGATTTCTGAGCAAGTTGGCATGCTGTCAGTAGCATTGCTGGCATGACAAGTTCTACCACGACATTGTTCAAATGAATTACCTATCACACTCTTCAAGCAAAGGTCCACAGAGTTCAATTAGGCTATAAAATTCTTCATACAACACTATGCTTGTACTTTTAACGCATTGAACGTCAGTGGTACCGTTAAGTGCCCTTAAGCGACCACTCTTGTATATTCAAAGTTTGCGTTCATCCGCTATTTTCTAACCAGAAAGTATACGAATGGATCTTCCTCAAATTTCACATTGTACTGTTTCCGGTCACCCTTTGGACCCTTAGTTGTGCCATATTGGTATTCTTGGGATGCCAGATTAGATCAACAACGATGGCCAGCCTCAGTAGTCATCTTGGATCTATTGATACAGTTGACGTCTTTGTTACCACCAAAGCGCATTTCCTACAAAAAGTACTCGAAGGGCGATCTGTCACCTCAATTTTATATGTAGTATGTTTGTAAAAAGTTTAAGAAAGTAGAGAAATAGGTACTCCAGTTGAATCATTGTCTTCTCTTTTCCTTTGTCATACTATAGATCATTCTTTGGTGGGCGCGAAGATCCCTCTGGGATCTCTTGTTTAAACACCCTGGGCGCATATTTGGATTTCGAATACGGTAGTAGCCTATCTATAACTTGGTTTACAGAGAAATTCTCCATAGAAAAGCATGACACAGGTAAAATTTAAAGTTTACTTGCCGCTGACAATTGCAAATTTTTTTTATTCTGAAAGAGTAATTTCAGGTCAGGATGATCACCAATGATGTAAGTGTCCATAATCTTTTCATTCAATTGAATTCAGTAACAGAATGGTGATTACCGAATAGGTCTAAGAACTCAAATATTTGGCCTGTATTATACTATGATGAAGGGCTTCCAAGTTGAATGACCTTGACCTACTTTTACAGTCGAAGTTATCCAATATATTGGAAACTTACAGCATCAAAACTCTAGATATTCTTGTATTGCCTTAATTGTTAGTCCACACTACTTTTGTGCCACTTTTAATAGTCAGTCTTGGATGTCAGATGCCCCATTGACCTTTTGTTTTCTGACATACTAAAATTTTTTTTTTTTTTATTAATTGGACCTTACCAGACCTATCCAAACCTAATGATATTTAAAAATCAGGGAATAAGAATTTCTAAAAGTATATGCATATATATTATGCATTTAGGAAACCAGAAATAAACAAATATCACATGCTAAGAGTTTCAAGGTTACAACATTTATCAAATTATGGTTTCTGTTTGTTGACAAGCAACAAAATAATCAAACTGCATTGGTTACAGTTGATATTCAACTTAAAGAATTAAATTATCGTTTCTGTTGCTAAGCAACAAGCAGTTAATGAAAGAAATGTCACATTTGATTTGCGAGAATGTTGCTGTAGCAAATGAAGTTTTATTGTGACATTTATTTTGATTAATGACATTGACTTCAGTAAGTACATTGTAATAATTCCTTATTATTCACTTCCAATGTCTTTAATTCCTCTCAGAGCAAGTTGCATGTCCTAAACGGTTCTTGTACAGACATTTGAAATTGAATATTCATTCGGGGAAGTTCAGTTAATACAATCTTGTAAAACTTCCTCTGCATTCGACAAGTGCAGATAATTAAGTATCAATATGATGAGGATTCTGGTCTGTTTCAAAATTGAGTTTTTATTTTCTGTTATAGCTACAAGCATATTAGTAATTGACCTGCCATTTCCATGGTAATATATGTATATGGAGTTGATGAATTTTGCCTGAAATGGTATTGGTGTGTTCCGATTTGATGCTGATGCTGTTCACGTCTCCTCAGACTGTTTGTACCTTTACACATGAAAAGTACTCAGAAATTCAAAAATACACCACCTAATAAGGCAAAAGCCTTGCAGGTTCTGCAGGTTCTTCAGGGGTTTAAACTTTTATTTTCTGTAAAGTTCACATTAATTCTAAAATTGAATTTATTGACAGATACTTTCATCAATACAAGAGTACATCATTCCTACAGTAGTCTGGTCTATGTATACAACTTGTGTACCAATGTATATAAAAGGATTAATGTTCTGGAAACATTGATTTGCTATGTGACAGGACATGTTTTAAATAACCTTAAGAAGTTGATAACAACAAAACAAATTTACTGGTCAATTTGCATACATTTTGCTCAAAAACATTATGCATACAAACAGTTTGTAAAACGATCTATAAAGATAGCTTTTACTTTTATATCTTCATACAGAGGTGGTCACTTTGGCAGGATTTTTACTGTAGCATCCTTTATACAGAGGTGGTCACTTTGGCAGGTTTTACTGTACATTATACAGAGGTGGTCACTTTGGCAGGTTTTACCAACTTTTATCACAACTGACTTTGCAGGTTTTATTTATTTTGATATTCAGGTTTTTTATTAAACAGTGAAGTGGTCACTTTGGCAGGTTTTTGTACATCCTTTATACATTCATTTTGGTCACTTTTGGGCAGGTTATACTGTCATTATTTAATAGTTTGTTAACCTATTTTGTCACTTTGTAGAGGATCTTTACTGTACATTTATATAGAGATGGTCACTTTGGCAGGTTTTACTGTACATCCTTTATACAGAGGTGGTCACTTTGGCAGGTTTTACTGTACATCCTTTATACAGGCAGTGGTCACTTTGCACAGGTTTTAGACTGTACATCTTTTATACAGAGAGGTCACAGGTTTATACTGTATGGTTTTACTGTAATCCTTATTATACAGAGGTGGTCACTTTGGCAAGGTTTACTGTACACTTTATACAGAGGTGGTCACTTTGGCAGGTTTACAGGTTTTACTTTATACATCCTTCATACAGAGATCCTTTTACTGGTCACTTTATTTTTTGTTTTTTACTGTACATCCCTTTATACAGAGGTGGTCACTTTGAACAGGTTTTAAGTGTAATCCTTTATACAGAGGTGGTAACTGTAAGGCAGGTTTTACTGTACATCCTTTATACAGAGGTGGTGGTCACTTTGGCAAGGTTTTACTGTACACCTTTATACTGTAGTGGTCACTTTATGCAGGTTTTAACTGTACAATTATACAGGTGGTCATTTGGCACTTTTTTATACACTTACTGTAATCCTTCCTTATATACAGAGGTGGTCACTTTTGGCAGGTTTTACTGTACATTTTACTTTTATCAAGGTGGTTTTGGCAGGTTTTACTTTTTGACATACATCCTTTACAAGGTGGTCTTATGTACAGAGTCATCCCTTTACAAGGGTGGTCAACTGTATGATCCTTGTATACACAGGTTTTCAACTATGTTTGTTCTTGTGAATTTTACTGAATATTTATACAGAAATGGTCACTTTATGGTCTTTTTACTGTACAATTGTTTTATGTATACATCTTTATACAGAGGTGGTCACAGTATGCAGGTTTTACTTTTACTATTAGTTTCTACATCCTTTACAATTTTCACTTTGAACATGTTTGAACAGGTGGTACTAAAACAAGGGTGTTCACATCCTTTACTTTACAGAGGTGGTCACTTTGGCAGGTTTTTTACTGTGTTTATACACAGGTGGTTTACTGACAACTTGCATTTTGACTGTACATATTTTGATAGAGGTGTGGTCACACAGGTTTACTGTACAAATTCCCTTTACATTATACAGAGGTTGGTCACTTTGGCAGGTTTTACATGTGTGTACATCCTTTATACAGAGGTGGTCACTTTGGCAGGTTTTACTGTACATCCTTTATACACAGAGGTGGTCACTTGGCAGGTTTTTACTGTACATCCTTTTACAGAGGTGGTACAGATTTCAGGTTTTACTGTACATCCTTTATACAGAGTACAAGGTTTTTTTACATCCTTTATACAGATGGTCACTTTGGCAGGTTTTACTTTTATGTACATTCCTTTATTTTATACAGAAGTGGTCACTTTGGCAGGTTTTACTGTACATCCTTGTACACAGACTATGAGGTTTTACTTTATTTTACTGTACATCCTTTTACAGAATTGGTACTTTGGCAGGTTTTTTACTGTACATCTTTATACAGAGGTGGTCACTATTGGCAGGTTTTTGTACATGGTTTATACAGATAAAGTTGAAACTGTCCTGGTGAATTTATACAGAGGTGGTCATTGTGAAGGTACTGTTAATATTGGTAAACCTAGGTATCCATCCTTTATACAGGTTTTCTTTGTAAATCATTTAGGTTTGGTGTAACCTGTGAAACCTTACAACAGGTTCTCATTGCTTACATCCTACATCCTTTATTCAGAGTGTGGTCACTAATGTACAACATTACAAGGGTTCAAATGTGTACAAACAGTTTTACTGTCATTATTGTACAGTCCATTTTTACAGAGTAAATGACAGGTTTATTAATGTAGCAATTTTTTTAACTTTACAAGGTTTAATGTCCATGACATTTACTTACTGTAATGGATGAGTCAGCAAACATGGTCACTTTGACATTTTTACATGGTACTACAAGTTTTTACAAATACAAGAGTTCATGGTTAACACTATTAAAGACTTTAATTTTTACATAATTTTTTACTGTACAATTGACTTCACTTATACAACTGTTTATGTACATCCATATGTGTACAGATGTTGGTCAATCAGGTTTTTACATCATACATCATTTAAGTTTCATATTTCTACAGTTGGTCACATTGGCAGGTTTTACTGTACATTTCTTTACATTAGAGGTGGTCACTATTAACATGTACAGTATTTTTTTATGTACATGGTTGTAACAGTTTTAGTACAATCTTTCATACAGTACAGTTGGTCTTTATACAGGTTGTGGTCACTTTGGCAGGTTGTACAATTGTGAATCATTTATTAAGTATCCCAGAGGTGGTCATTTGCAGGTTTTACTGTACATCCTTTATACAGAGGTGGTACTGTCAATTTGGTTAAAGGTTTGGTCAGTAATAACAGGATTCAACAACATCAATTTAAACAGGTGTATGTACAGGTCCTGGTTTATGTCACATTTGTTTGTCACTATATTGGCAAGAACTTACATCCTTTACATTGGTTTTACTGTACATCCTTTTATACAGAGTGGTCACTTTGGCAGGTTTTACTGTAACTTTTATACAAAATTGGTCACTTTGGCAGATTTTAAATATACTGTACATCTTTATACAGAGATTGGGTCTTGTTTGGCAGGTTTACTGTAAAGAGTGTCCTTAAACAATTTACAGTAATTGTAAACTTGCCAGTTCATAACAGTTTTAATGGTAAATAAAGTATTTTCACTTTGGGTCAGGTAAGAAGTTAACATTTTTTTACTTGTCCATACAGATGGTAATTGACAAACCAACAGCCGTTGTACTGGTAATCCTTATATACAGAGGTGGCAATATTGGCAGGTTTTACACACTTTGGGTTTTACAGAGGTGGTACACTGTGGTTCCTATACAGAGGTGGTCACTATGGCAGGTTGTCACATCCTGGTATACAGAGGTGGTCACTGGGGGCGGTTTTACTGTAGCATCTTTATACAGAGGTGGTCACTTTGGCAGGTTTTTACTGTACATCCTTTATACAGAGGTGGTCACTATTTGGCAGGTTTTACTGTACATCCTTTATACAGAGTGTGGTCACTAATGGCAGGGTTTTACGGCGTATATCCTTTATACAGTAGGTGGTCACTTATGGCAGGTGTTACTGTACATTCCTTTATCACAGGAGGTGGTCACTATGGCAGGTTTTTACTGTACATCCTTCATACAGAGTGGTGGTCACTTGGCAGGTTTAAGTGTATATCCTTTATAACAGAGTTGGTCACTTTGGCAGGTTTTACTGTAACATCCTTTATACAGAGGTGGTCACTATGCAGGTGTTTAACTGTACATCCTTATACATACAAGTGGTGGTCACTTCGGCAGGTTTTACTGTACATCCTTTATACAGATTGGTGGTCACATTCTTAGGCAGGTTTTTACTGTACATCCATTTATACAGAGTGGTTCACTTTTGGCAGGTTTTACTGTACATCCTTTATCACAGACGGTGGTCACTATGGCAGGTTTTACTGTACATCCTTTATACAGAGGTGAGTCACTTTGGCAGGTTTTTACTGTACATCCTTTATACAGAGGTGGTTCACTTTGGCATGTTTAAGTGTATATCCTTTATAAGAGGTGGTCCTCTATGGCAGGTTTTACTGTAGCATCCTTTAGTACAGAGAGTAGGTCACTATGGCAGGTTTTACTGTACATCCTTTATACCAGAGGTGGTCACTTTGGCAGGTTTTACTGTACATCCTTTACATACAGAGGTGGTCACTATGACAGGTTTACTGTACATCTTTTATACAGAGTTTGGTCACTTTGGCAGGTGTTTATACACATTTGTACATCCTTCATTTAACAAGTTTACAGTCATCTTTTGTGCAGTTGGTCACTATGTCAGCGTTTTACTGTACATCCTTTATACAGAGGTGGTCACATTTGGACAGGTTTACTGATTACATCCTTTATACAGAGATTTGGTCACTTTGACAGGTTTTTACTGTACATCCTTTATACAGAGATGGGTCACTTTGGCATGGTTTACTTGTTACATCCTTTATACAGAGCTTGGTCACTTTGCAGGTTTACTGTACATTCCTTATACTAACAGCGGTGGACTACTGGACAGGTTTTTGTCACTTCAGACAGGTTTTACTGTACATCCTTTCAGAGATTTCTACAGTATATCAATTTGGTCACTTTGGGTACTGTACATCCTGTTATAAAGTGATGGTTCACTTTGACAGGTTTTACTGTACATCCTTATACAGAGTTGGGTCACTTTGACAGGTTTTACTGTACATCCTTTATACAGAGTTGGTCACTTTGGCAGGTTTTACTGCGTACATACTTTTATACAGAGATGGTCCACACTTTGGGCAGGTTTACTGTACATCCTTTATACAGAGTTGGTCACTTTGACAGTTTTTACTGGTACATTACCTTTTATACAGAGATGGTCACTTATGGCAGGTTTACTGTACATCCTTTAATAGCAGAGTTATTCACTTTTGACAGATTTTACTGTACATCCTTTATACACAGAGTCTGGTCACTTTGGCAGGTTTTTTTACATGTACATCCTTTATACAAGATCACTTTGATACAGGTTTTACCTATGGTCCAACTTTGGCAGGTTTTACTGTACATCCCTTTATACTATAGGTGCGTCACTTTGGCAGGTTTTACTGTACATCCTCTATACTGGTCACCAATATACTTTATACAGATGTTGGTCGCTTTGACAGGTTTTACTGTACATCCTTTATAGCAGAGGTGGGGAAGGTTTTACTGTACATCCTTTATACAGTAGTTTGGTCCACTTTGGCAGGTTTTACTGTACATCCTTTATACAGAGTGGGTCGCTTTGACAGGTTTTACTGTACATCCTTTATACAGAGTTTGTCACTTTGGCATTTTTACACTGTACATACTTTAGACAAAGGTGGTCACTATGACAGATTACTTAACTGTAACATCCTTTATACAGTAGGTGGTCACTTTGTGGAGTTTTACTGTACATCCTTTTATACAGAGTTGGACACTATACACAGATTTACTGTAAACATCCTTGTGTACAGAGTTGGTCACATCTCTTGACAGCGTTTCTTTACTGTACATCTCCTTTACATAACAAAGGTGGTTCACTTATGACAGACCCCCCATTTACTTGTACATCCCTTTATACAGAAGAGGGTCCACTTTGGGAGGTTTTACTGTACATCCTTTATACAGAGTTGGTCACTATGACAGATTTACTGTAACATCCTTTTTACAGAAGTGGTCACTATTGGCAGGTTCATCACTGTACATCCTTTATACAGAGTTGGTCACTATTAAGAGGTATTACTGTACATCAGTTATACAAAGGTGGTTCATCTATGACAGGCTTTTTTACTGTACATCCCTTTAGACAGAGGTGGTCCAACTTTGTTCAAGGTTTTCACTGTACATCCTTTATACAGAGTTGGTCACTTTGGCATGGTTTAAGTGTAATATCCTTTACTACAGAAGTGGTCACTTTTGCGGCAGGTTTTTACTGTACATCCTTCATACAAAAGGTGGTCACATTTGCAGGTTTTATTTGTACACCCTTTATACTGAGACGATGAGTCACTCTGCGGAGGTTTTAACTTACTTTATGTATACAGAGGTGGTCACTTTGCAGGCGTTTTACTGTACATCCTTTATACAGAGGATGGTCACTTTGGGAGGCTTTTACTTTATGTATACAGAGGAGGGTCACTTTTGGGAGATTTTACCTTTATGTATTATACATGAGGTGGTCACTCTTGGTCAGGTTTTTACTGTACATCCTTAAGTATAACAGAGCGGGTGGTCACTATGGTAGTTTAAGTGTATATCCTTTATACAGAGGTGGTACACTTTGGCAGGTTTACTGTACATCCAGGTTATATAGAGATGGTCACTTTTGCAGGTAATTTACTGTACATCCTTTATACAGAGTTTGGTCACTTTGGCAGGTTTTACTGTACATTCTTTATAATAGAAAATTGGTCAATTTGGCAGGTTTTACTGTACTACTTTTATTATGGAGGGCCAAAGAACGGTTCTAGAGAAATACATTGTACATCGCACAATAAAAACCATTTTGGTCAATCGAAAATGATGTCATACACAATGTATTGAAATCAATTTTTAACCTAGACCTGCAGTTCAAGGTCAAAGAAGCACCAATAATGATTTGAGTTCTAATTTCATTTTTGAGTGGTTTTCATATACTTATTATTACAGTACCTGAACCGTTTTAACGTTCCCAAATTTTGCGTTTCGTTTGCGAGTTTGCGTTTATTTCCGTTAGCAATCGTTAGCGTTAGCAATCGTTTATCGTTAATCGTTATCGTTTTGCGTTAGCAATCGTTAATCGTTAGTTGCGTTTACAATCGTTTGCATTAGAAATCGTTTGCGTTTAATCGTTAGCAGGACCACTTCCGCTAACGTTAGCCACTAAAAATAGAACCAAATGCCGGTGAGAATGCTTTGACGATCCGGATTATGATATTACGTTTTACCGCTTCGTGTAGAAGCGATTATCATAACATCTATGAAATAAAAAAAAAAAAAAAAAATATGAATAAAGTGTAATTGTATTGCATTCTATATCTCTTTTGGATGTATTTATGTTTGTTAGATGTGGTTGAAATAAAAATATGTACAGTAACAAGATTGCATACATGACGTACGCTCCTATCTGTGAAAACGTTCTGAAATACTCGTATTTAAATGACATTTCAAAACTTAATGTGATTATCACTTTTTTACCATTATTATCAGAAACGTAGTTACTATGATTTCTGCGAAAGCAATTCAAATATTAACGAAACTGTCTTACAGAATATTAATGTCAAAAGCATTTATTTTAGAAAGAATCCACGACAACTGAAAGATTACACAAGAAAATAGCTAAACAGATAATAAAAATATAAAAATGTTATTACAGACACGCTGCATAACTAATTCTTCTTGTTATGTTAAATATTATCAATGTACGAAGAACGCAAAAAAGACTTCGGGAGATTTGTAAACAAATTCGTGAAAAAAAAAAATCATTAATATGACGAGTTTGAACACGGGGAATAGGTGAGATTTGGCATTTACATGTACATATTTTTCAAACGCAATTAATTAGTACTTGTATCTATATGAAAATGGAATGAATGATGTAAAATGTTTGCAATGTACGAGTATACCTACAACTACATGTAGAACACGTGTAGAGAATTCGAACTGTGCAGGGGTTACATGTACATTGTATCTGTACGTTACATTGTAAGCCTTCACTCGTACTGTACGCGTGTCAAAATCAGACACGGATATATGTTTAGCTCATATCAATAAAAGCTGGACAGTCACCTTCTCACATGTGTTTTGTTGTTATTTGTACCTGGAATCTTTTCAATTCCCAGCGTGACGCGCACGGTTATTTTACCTGCACAGGTATATAGGTCACGAACTGGTGTTACCTTGTGTCGACCCCCTGTAGCTGGCCACGGGCGGAGTTCACCTGTAATTAACACCTTCTTGGGAGGGAGATTAACTGTATACCCAACTTACCTGTGCCCCGTACAAAAATGTACACTGTGACAGTACATTTCACGGACATAATTTATATGTACTGTCGTATTTCAAAATTTTGATGTGTGCAATATGCTTTCCTATAGATTACGTTGGAATGAATTAGCTTACACTTATACATTGTATGAATAATTAATTTGTTTAAACTGTAAATTGAGGAGTTGCTTGATGTGAAATGTGATCAAATAACTAATATATTTCTTACACCAGTTACAAATATACGTAGACAATTTTACAGTTATCTTCAGTGTACATACATGTATGCATGTGCATCACTATCTTCATCGTCGTTGTCATCAATGATTATGCATAATTGAATTAATTTGAATATAAACAACTGGAAGTGAAATATTTTCATTCTTTATATCTTTATTATATGCATGAACTATAAAATGAGAGAACTGCAAATGGCGAAAACACGAATTCAAATGTTCAAATCTTTAATCTTTATTACAGTAGCTGTGGCGTATGTACGTGCATTTGTAAATGTACATGTACGACCCTAAAATCGATGCCTAGTCAATAGTAAGCAATGAGCTTTTATATGAATGCACACCCTAGTAAAACCTCATAATACATACGGTTGTACAAGTAATTTGTAAACGTACGTGTGAAGTGGAAACTTCGTATCGAGTACAGTCGTGTTTGACTTCATTGTGTAATTATCAGTAAAGAGATGTTTGTAACAATTTGTTATTTCTTAAAATATCGGGTAAATATGACACTTTAGAATAATACCATTCTTTATCCATACATACAGTTGCACATGTCATTCATTTTGTAAACGTCCATTATTTTGTCCATGGAAACTTTGCATCGAGTACTGTCGTCTTTGACTTCATCGCGTCCATATAGTTTTCATAGGCAAATGTTTATATGATATACAGAAACTTTAATCCCGACCATACTCCAGTTTTTCCTGTACTTTCGTTTGTATTTCAAAACATCAAGATCCGTAATTCATTTACCGTCAAGCCGTGTCCGTGATTATAACAATGATATTTCCGGTTTATCATAGCCGATCGTTTGTGCGTTTTGCGTTAATCGTTAATCGTTAGCCCGGTATTGCGTTAATCGTTTATCGTTAATCGTTAATCGTTAGCGTTAGCAATCGTTAGCGTTAGCTAACGGACGATTTTCTTGCGTTGCGTTTGCGTTAGGCTGGGAACGTTAAACGGTTCAGGTACTGTAACAAGTGTGAAAAATGAAGTGTACACAAATCATACAACTGCCACTTGTTATTTTTGCCATGTGGAGGAACATGGTTTGATTTTCATTTAGAAAAGTTGGTTTCTCTGCATATAAGACTGGCTAAAAAAAGAAAAAAAAAAAAAAAAAAAGAACACAAGGTGGTTTTGATTTTTCCTTGAGAAACTTTATTTCCTCTAAGATACAATGCCTATGGGACGTGGCAAGATTAATGCAGAGTTTCTTCCTGGTGTCATGATATCACAAGATTAAGATGTGGACATAGATTTGCTTTAATTGTATATTGAAATTGTGTAGCACACATGCAGAAAGTCTTTCTATCACTGAACCGAAGGGTATGAAAACATTGGTGGGAAATGCCGTAAAATCACTCAATCTTGCAGGCCTATAATTGGAAACAAATCGCGGACCAGTATAGTGCTTTTGTAGTCATTTTCCTCACTTCATTTGAAAACACAAGCTCAATTTAGGCCTGAATCACCGTTAGAGTGACGTTTGGATTTCTCATTTACTGCCAATACTGTACTGCGGTTTTATTTGGGGAGGCAAGATTTACGTAAGTTCTGTACAAATGCTCTGTCATGGCTGCTGTGTATATTAAAGGTTGGGTGATCTATGTACCCATTAGGACAAAAAACATTCCCTAGGTTTTTGTACGTTATACGAATGGTTTTACGGTGTTTTCCGTATCTGTATGTAGGATGGAAATGCTTCATCATTCTTTAAAACTCCTAAAGATGTTGAACCCCGATTCTCTGGGTCACCTTGGCAACCAGGCACAAAAGGAATCTTGTTTGTCTTTTGTGTTCGGGGAATGATGCACTTTTTCATTGAAAGCTAACAGAAATATCTCATATTGTGAGATTCTAGAAATCAGTGTATCTGTTTAAAGGAAGGTGTCTAAAAAAGGAGAAAGTAAATAATCAACTTTAATCTGTACAAAAAGTTTCTTTCTTGGGGGCTCTCACTCTGTTACATTCACTTACGTTTTGTATCTCCATTCGATTTGGCTCTTAATTCGGGGAATTTTTTACCCCCCAATTCATTTATGCTTTGTGTTCAATTGTGTTTTATTTTTACTTACTTGTTAGCTTAGTTAGTGAGATAACTATGGGAATCGTCCCTCTAGTCATGTACATAGTTTAGTATGTTTTAATTTTATGTTTGTAATTGGAGAGTTGTCTAGCTTGTAAATCTGTCTTTGTAAGTGTCTGTTAGAGGTCGCTCTGTAAATCATTGTACTTACCCAGATACTAGCTACGACTCGACTTAAGATCGCTTAAGTCTCTGAGGATTACCTCCCATCTCTCCTTAGCTACAGCTTAGGATCGCCTAAGCTTGGGGATCGCCCCAGCTCTTAGTGTAGGTCCGCCCAAGCGTGGGGATCGCCCCAGCTTCTAGACTTAACTTAGGATCGCCTAAGTTCATCCATCATATTTTTATATGTGTACTTTGTTTTAGTATTTTTGTTTATGTATATAACGGTTTTGTTGTAACAGAGCAACCCCAAGAATGCCAAACCTTTAATTTTAATTAGTACTTATGCCTGAACAAGTTACTTTACTGGGTTTAATAAATAATTTTTCTTTATTATATACTCTTGTTGTGTGTTGTGTTTAAAATGTTTTTTTTGGGTTTCCTAAATAATTGTTTACACACAACACAACCTTCACTGCTGCGCATGACTGTTTTATTAATAGCACCCTAGTCAGTGACCATCTTGACCAATGGTCATTGAGTAGAGATAAGGGTTAGCTGCATCAGTCAGTTTTGGAGGGAGCTTCACCAGCAGCTGAAATTTTGTTCATCCCACCATCCGCCCCTTCTCCCCCTTAACTTGTTCAGGTATTCATTTTTGTTTTTAGCCCACCATCATCAGATGGTGGGCTATTCAAATCGCCTTTCGTCCCGTTGGTCCGTCGGTCCGTTCCGTCCGTCCTTCCGTCCGTCCGTCCTTCCGTCCGTCCGTCCTTCCGTCCGTCCGTCCGTCCGTCCGTTAACAATTCTTGTTACCGCTATTTCTCAGAAAGTACAGAAGGGATCTTTCTCAAATTTCACATGTAGGTTCCCCTAGGGCCCTAGTTGTGCATATTGCATTTTGGGACCAATCGGACAACAAGATGGCCGACTGGCGGCCATCTTGGATTTTGATAGTTAAAGTTTGTTACCGCTATTTCTCAGAAAGTTTTGAAGGGATCTTTCTCAAATTTCACATGTAGGTTCCCCTAGGGCCCTAGTTGTTGCATATTGCATTTTGGGACCAATCGGTCAACAAGATGGGCCGACTGGCGGCCATCTTGGATTTTGATAGTTAAAGTTTGTTACCGCTACTTCTCAGAAAGTTTTGAAGGGATCTTTCTCAAATTTCACATGTAGGTTCCCCTAGGGCCCTAGTTGTGCATATTGCATTTTTGGGACCAATCAGTCAACAAGATGGCCGACTGGCGGCCATCTTGGATTTTGATAGTTTAAAGTTTGTTACCGCTATTTCTCAGAAAGTTTTGAAGGGATCTTTCTCAAATTTCACATGTAGGTTCCCCTAGGGCCCTAGTTGTGCATATTGCATTTTGGGACCAATCGGTCAACAAGATGGCCGACTGGCGGCCATCTTGGATTTTGATAGTTAAAGTTTGTTACCACGCCGCTATTTCTCAGAAAGTTTTGAAGGGATCTTTCTCAAATTTCACATGTAGGTTCCCCTAGGGCCCTAGTTGTGCATATTGCATTTTGGGACCAATCGGTCAACAAGATGGCCGACTGGCGGCCATCTTGGATTTTGATAGTTAAAGTTTGTTACCGCTATTTCTCAGAAAGTTTTGAAGGGATCTTTCTCAAATTTCATATGTTGGTTCTCCTAGGGCCCTAGTTGTGCATATTGCATTTTGGGACCAATCGGTCAACAAGATGGCCGACTGGCGGCCATCTTGGATTTTGATAGTTAAAGTTTGTTACCGCTATTTCTCAGAAAGTTTTGAAGGGATCTTTCTCAAATTTCATATGTTGGTTCTCCTAGGGCCCTAGTTGTGCATATTGCATTTTGGGACCAATCGGTCAACAAGATGGCCGACTGGCGGCCATCTTGGATTTTGATAGTTAAAGTTTGTTACCGCTATTTCTCAGAAAGTTTTGAAGGGATCTTTCTCAAATTTCATATGTTGGTTCTCCTAGGGCCCTAGTTGTGCATATTGCATTTTGGGACCAATCGGTCAACAAGATGGCCGACTGGCGGCCATCTTGGATTTTGATAGTTAAAGTTTGTTACCTCTATTTCCCAGAAAGTACTGAAGGGATCTTTCTCAAATTTCATATATAGGTTCCCCTAGGGCCCTAGTTGTGCATATTGCATTTTGGGACCAATCAGTCAACAAGATGGCCGACCGACTGACGGCCATCTTGGATTTTGATAGTTAAAGTTTGTTACCGCTATTTCTCAGAAAGTTTTGAAGGGATCTCTCTCAAATTTCATATGCATGTTCCCCTTGAACCCTAGTTGTGCATATTGCATTTTGGGAGTGATCGGTCAACAAGATAGCCGACTGGCGGCCATCTTGGATTTTGATAGTTTAAAGTTTGTTAACACTATTTCCCAGAAAGTACTGAAGGAATCTTTTCTCAAATTTCATATGTAGGTTCCCCTACGACCCTAGTTGTGCATATTGCATTTTGGGACAGATCGGTCAGCAAGATGATCGACAGGTAGCCATCTTGAATTTTGATAATTGAAGTTTGTTACTGCTACATATCTCAGAAAGTACTGAAAGGATCTTTCTCAAGGTTCATATATAGTATGTAGTAAAAGTTTGAAAAGCAGGGGAAAAGATCCCTCTTTCTGTTGTCAGACATAGATCATTCTTTGGTGGGCGCCAAGATCCCTCTGGGATCTCTTGTTTCCTTTTCATTGTGTTTATGTGAGTATATTTGTTTTTAAGTCCATTTTTTGATAATTCATGTCATCCAGTTAGCTTCTTAAAATTCTTTAATTGTTATGTTGTAGTTCTCATTTTATTTTTGTTTTGCTCATATTTGTTGTATTGTTTCTTTTTAATATTACTTATATATTATGTGATAGTTGATCTCAAAAGTTTAACTTGTTCAACTGGCAGCCTTATTTTAAGTAAAGCCTGAAAGTGAGACAACACTTGGCTAGCTGGTCTGAGCAATGGATAAACCTACCTCCCTGTTTCAGGTTGGGGCAGCCGGCTCGCAGCAAACTTTGTACATTTTCACCTTAATTAATTAATTAATTTCTCTCGCTTTCATTTTCCCGTATTTTGGGTTGTTCTGGATAGGTAGGCTCTTAATTCGGTTCTTAATTCGGGGAATTTTTTACCCCCAATTCATTTATGCTTTATGTTCAATTGTGTTTTATTTTTACTTACTTGTTAGCTTAGTTAGTGAGATAACTATGGGAATCGTCCCTCTAGTCATGTACATAGTTTAGTATGTTTTAATTTTATGTTTGTAATTGGAGAGTTGTCTAGCTTGTAAATCTGTCTTTGTAAGTGCCTGTTAGAGGTCGCTCTGTAAATCATTGTACTTACCCAGATACTAGCATGCTTTGTGTTCAATTGTGTTTTATTTTTACTTACTTGTTAGCTTAGTTAGTGAGATAACTATGGGAATCGTCCCTCTAGTCATGTACATAGTTTAGTATGTTTTAATTTTATGTTTGTAATTGGAGAGTTGTCTAGCTTGTAAATCTGTCTTTGTAAGTGCCTGTTAGAGGTCGCTCTGTAAATCATTGTACTTACCCAGATACTAGCTACGACTCGACTTAAGATCGCTTAAGTCTCTGAGGATTACCTCCCATCTCTCCTTAGCTACAGCTTAGGATCGCCTAAGCTTGGGGATCGCCCCAGCTCTTGGTGTAGGTCCGCCCAAGCGTGGGGATCGCCCCAGCTTCTAGACTTAACTTAGGATCGCCTAAGTTCATCCATCATATTTTTATATGTGTACTTGTTTTAGTATTTTTGTTTATGTATATAACGGTTAGTTGTAACAGAGCAACCCCAAGAATGCCAAACCTTTAATTTTAATTAGTACTTATGCCTGAACAAGTTACTTTACTGGGTTTAATAAATAATTTTTCTTTAAATATTCTTGTTGTGTTGTGTTTAAACAAAAAAGTTCTTTATTTGAATTGTTTATGATAAAAGTCTCATGGGTTGGTTCCCTGACTTGTACATGTATTTATTGGTCAGCCAAAAAGCTGTTTATGTTTTGTTATGGAATATAGAAAAACAAAGCAGACTTTGTAGTAATATGTTTTGCTTTATTGGGACAAAATATGATAAACAGTCTGAAAAAGATTACAAAAAAAATTAGATAAGAAAAATGGTGTGCTTGCACAATATATACAAAATTACACAATATTATACAAGAAAGGTAAGTCTGTTATGATGTTACTAATATTCTTTCAAAGTGTTACATCCTACTTGAGGACGTTTCTAAGTAAGTTTGGAGTATAATGCATTTGAGGGAAAAGTGGTGGCTGTTAAGCTTGGTCAGAGTCTAAGCTCTTAACCAATATGTGACCAAACTTCTTACTATCAATAACAGTTTTGCTTTTACCAGAAATTTTCAAAAGATTTTAGAAATGGCTAACTTGATTCAGAAGGTCAGAAATAATTTCAAAAAGACATATGATCCATATAGAAGAATGATTGAGGATGCTGTGAATTGTGTAAAATGATAAATAGTAAATAAAACATGATACACAACTGGCAGATCAAATACTTGTTATTCAATGAAATATTTTCAGAATTAAAGAAGACAATTTTGCTGAACAGACTTATATATATATATATATATATATATATATATATACAGTGTTTGATATGTAGATTTTTTGATAGAGTTTGGGTTTCTCTAGATAGAATACTGGAAAATGAGATGGATGATACTGTAATAGGACGAGTCGGAGTTCCGGGATTTTCACTCGACTCCGGACATTAGTATGTCCCGTGACCCCGCATCGTCCATAGTACTTCCGGTAGTTTGCAACCCAGGTTCGTGAGCTCAAACTATAACCGTCATGTTGTTGTAGTAACAAAGGAGTCAGTTCAACAGTTAATCACTTTTATTAAACAGGACAGATGAAAATATTTACAGATGAGGCATTCACTCGCTCACTCACACTACATATGACACAAACATAACAACGACCCCGACTCCTACATCAGCCCTGGGTTAACTAGAGTCTTGGCTAGTACCAGACGTAATGTCCACCCCCCACCCTGGACTTGTCGACTACATGAACTACCTGACGGCCTCGATGATAGAGCAGTCTCCGGAAACAAATCCGTTTGAAATTGAGCCCCAGAGTGCGTGTCGCACCTGTATTTATACCCCCGCCTAGGATTGAAATTGTCGAACGAAAAACACGTGCAGGACTGGTAAGCCAGTCGCTACACTTAACAGGGTCAACTCAACTCACCCGGAATGACCTAACAGTGTGTTATTTACCTGAAACTATGCAAATTAGCCATGTGCTCACTAGTCTGTAGTATTTATCTGAAAATATAGACAACCCCGCGCGACAGGAAACGCTTAAAACAACCTTTCGAAATTAGTAAGTATTAATACTATCGTTTCCCATATATACAAATGTTATACGAATGCTATTAATACACGAGTTAACAAAACTGCACATATTTAAAACCCCTCCTATTACACACCTCCCTTCTTTAAAAAAAACAAGGCACTTTTATAAACAAATCAGTGACTTGTCAAGACAACCAGACCCCATATATACCAATGCTTGAGAACTAGCTTGGACTCTCATCCACACTCCAGACAGTAGACAAATACAATTTTACAAAGTATTACCACTCCGGTAAGTGACAAAATATAATTATATGCAAAAAAATATTAACAACTAGTGATAACCATTATGTTTAAACAAACATTGGGAATTTCCCTTTAAAATGTGTAGATCAGAGTTCATTCACATTAAATCCAGGGTATCCAATTCAGGCTCCTCAAACACCTCGTCCTCGATCGTGGGAACCATGATAGGCACTTCGTCCTTGGGCTGCCCTCTCCCCCGCACCCGTACATAGCCGACTGGCCGCCCCTCCACCTCCGACAGGAGAATGTCCTCATCCCTGCACTGATATGCAGGAGGGGGGATGATGCTAGTTCCCTCCCTGGCCACACGACGCTGCCTCTCCTGGCACGCTCTCTCCCTGGCCTGCTCCCTCCTGGCATTCATCGGGCCGCTTGGCATCATCCTCCCTCCCGTTGGGATGTATCGCCGGTTCTCCCCAGTCACAACCCTGGAGTCGGTGGTCTCCCTCCTGGCCTCCTCCCTCTCCAGTCTGTGTTGCCTCATATAATGGCGGAACAACTGCTGCCGGTGAATGTGGACCTGCCGGCACCGACCACACTGGATCTTATCCAGTTCCGGCTGATGCACGGCATTCCAATGGGTCTTCAGCTTTTTATAAATTTGGTAAATTGTCCCTGCACGGGTACACACACCCACTGGGCAAGGCATACCTCCCGGGACCCACACTGGCCTCAGGTCATCATCTATGCCCCGCACCTCACTCACAGGGACAGTCAACTCTAACACATCAACCATCCTGAAACAAACAAAAATAACATTCCCAAGTTTAAACAAAATACAAAATCATCATTCCTATTAATAATTATTAACCTTAATAGTTATGTACAAAACAAACATCCCTATGGGGAGAAAATTATCTTGGGTTTCACAACCCGCCCCGCCCTGGTCTTAACAGGCGTTTTAGCTACACCATCATACTGAGCTGGTTCCTCTCCTTCGTCATACTGGCCTGGTTCCTCCCCTCCGTCGTACTGGTCTGCTTCTTGCTCAGGAGGGTCCGATGGCCTCGGTTCAGGGACATTTGCCCCTTCTGTCCAATTGTCTGGAATGCCCCCTCCCTCATATGGCTTGGTGTCGTCCACATGGATGTGGTATTTCCTTCCCCCTGGACACTTCTCCACCTCATAGGTCACGCCTGACACCCTTTTTGTAACCCTATAGGGCCCCGACCAACCGAGTCCCAGCTTATTGTTCAGACTTGGAGGATACCACCTCCATACGAAATCACCCTCCCTATAGTGTCGTGCCTTCAAGCCCCGATCATAATAATTCTTTTGTCTTTTCGCAGCCTTCCCAACATTAACCTTTACTTTGTGAAAACTTTCTCTCATTGATTCTTGTAACCATTCCACATATAAGTTTGGACAATATTCCCCAGAATTGTTCCCAGGAGCCCCCACAACTATGTCCAAAGGTAGAGTTATCTCCCTGCCCAACATCAATAAGTTCGGACTGCAGCCGGTGCTGCACTGTGCAGTAGCCCTATATGCCATCATAATGTACGGAAGGTGATCGTCCCAGTCATCTAAATGATCATTTACCACCATTGACAACATGCTTAGTATGGTTCTATTTAATCTTTCCACCAAACCGTCTGACTGGGGATGGTAAGGGTTGGTCCTAGTTTTTTCTACACCTAAATTTTTACAAAGATGGCGGAATAATTCCCCTTCAAACTCTGCGCCCTGGTCGGTATGTATTTGCCTAGGAACGCCGAACCTGCTAATAAATTCAATACACAATTTATCTGCAACAGTAAGTGCTGTATGATTTGGTAATGCATAAGCCTCAACCCACTTGGTGTAATAGTCACTGACTACCATTATACAAATATTTCCATTCTCAGTTTCTTTCAGACCGGTAAGAATATCCAAAGCTATTCTATCCAAGGGCTGTGAGACCTGGTCGATGGTTGACGTCAGAGGTGACCTCCCTTTCCCCGGACCTGGTTTGCGGCGTGCACACTGGACACAAGTTCGACACCACCTGGCAACATCATCACTGTAACCTGGCCAGTAGAAGCGCTTTCTTACTGCGTCTGTAGTTTTATCCCTGCCAAGGTGACCTCCAATTCGGGCACTGTGTAAGTGGTGCAGAATTTCTTCTCTCATCCTCTGAGGGGCTACAATTCGGACACAGTTCTCTTCCCCCTGCAAACAAAGTAGCTCATCTCTGAACACTAACTGCTCCCATAGTTGGCAGTAGACCCTAACTTCATAAGGAAAGCCTCCCATATCCCTTCGCCTGGGTTTATTTGTTAAGTTTTTCTTTAAACTTATTATCTGTCTGACGGCGACATCTTCTTGCTGCCATTGTTTGATTTGTTCCTCCCCCCAGCTTTCTACCCAATTACTCTGTTCTATTTGGAGGAGCCCCCCTTCATTTTCCTCCCGGGGTTCATCAGATGGCGAACCATCTTCATGAGAGTCCCTCCCTGACCTAACATCAGTTATCCCTACTCCCCCCTCCATTTCAGATTGGCGATGATTTTTGGAGCACTGGGGACAGTCTGCCCGCTTACACGGTCTACTCGGTTTCCTAGACATGCTGTCTGCATTTGAGTGCTGATAACCTGGCCTATGTTTTATCTCACAATCAAACATTTCTATGACCGTCAACCATCTGGCCAGCATCCCCTCAGGATCCTTAAAGTTTCTTAGCCAGATTAAGGATGCATGATCAGTTCTTACTACAAACCTTCTACCCAACAGGAAATGCTTGAAATGTTTGAGGAAAGTAACGAGAGCATATAACTCCTTATGAGTTGTACAATAATTTCTCTGGGATTTGTTCAATGTTTTACTTGCATAGGCTATCACAACTTCCTCTCCCCCTTGCTCCTGCGACAGTACAGCTCCCACCCCGGAGTTACTAGCATCAGTATCTAAAATGAAAAGCCCTTGATTGTCAGGATAGGCTAAAACTGGAGCGCTGGTCAAGCGATCCTTAAGTTCCCTGAATGCCTGTGTACACCTCTCCTCCCATTTGAATTTCTTTTTCTTTTGGGTTAGCTCTAGCAAAGGGGAAGCAACTGTCGAAAAGTCAGGTATGAAACGGCGATAGTATCCAGCAAGACCTAAAAAGCTTCTAACCTCTGTGCAGTTCTCTGGCTGGGGCCACTCGACCACTGCTTTAATCTTTTCTGGGTTACAGCTTATGCCTGCTTCTGACACTATGTGCCCGAGATATTCTACTTGAGTTTGGAATAGTGTACATTTCTTAGATTTTAGAGATAAATTAGCTCTCCTCAAGCATTCAAACACCTGTACCAAGTTTGCTAAGGCCATATCAAAAGTTGTTCCAAACACTATCACATCATCCAAGTAACATAAACACTTTGACCATTGTAAACCCCCGAGTACTAGCTGCATCATGCGTGAAAATGTTGCAGGAGCATTACACAACCTGAAGGGCATGACCTTGAACTGATAGAGTCCCTTATGGGTTGCGAAAGCTGTCTTGTCTTTATCTCTTTCACTCATGCTACATTGCCAATACCCGCTGGCTAGGTCCAAAGTACTGAACCACTTAGCTCCATGTAAAGTGTCTAAAGCATCATCTATAAGGGGCAATGGGTAAGCATCTTTTTTCGTGACCGCGTTCAACTTACGATAATCTACACAAAACCTGATCGATCCATCTTTTTTTTTACTAGGACTACTGGAGCTGCCCATGGACTGATACTAGGCTCTACTATACCCTTCTCTATCATACTGTCCAACTCTTTCTCCACTACTGTCTTTTGCGAGGGGGCTAATCTCCTAGGGGGAATCTTTATAGGTCTAGAGTCCCCAGTATCTATGCTATGCTTGGTAATGTCTGTCTGACCTATTGTACCTTCAGGAGCTACAAATATATCCTGGTAGTCAAGCAACAATTCACTCACTTTCCCTTTCTCTTCCTTTGTTAGCTTATCTGATGTTCTGTCTAACACTTGTTGCAAGTGAGGAGGGAGTTCCGAGCTTACCCTCTCCGAACCTCTGTCTACACTAAAAACCTGGTCAACCCCATATACCTCCCCAACATATGTGTTCTGATGCAGAGTTATGGGCCCTGATGTCATATTCAATACTGACAGAGTAACAGGTTCACGATCCCTACAAGGAGCAATTACACTTCTAGCCAACAACAAACTTTTCTTCCCTATAAACTTGACCGGTTCCACAACACCACTTCCCTGTCCAAGATCCCCATCTACATAGCCGGGAAAATACACTTCAGAATGTTTAGGTATCACTACAGTCTCGCTGACCCTAATACGTGCACACTGTGCCTTTTTACGTGCGGTTATCTCCACCCTACAACCTTCTAACTTGAGCGTGTTAGTTCCAAAATGTACCTCCCCATTATGTTCTTTCAGGAAGTCTATCCCTATTATGCCATCGTGTCCATCTATGCTGGCTACCACTGTATCAAATTCATAATACCGACTCGCTATCTTGAATGTCAACAAAGTTCTACCAAACACCTGTAACCTATTTCCCGAAGCTGTTGTCAGCCGTAAGTTACAGCTTCTCAACTCGTGCTCCCCTGCTAGCTTATTAAACATCTCATGGGTGATAATGGTAACCGATGAACCGGAATCTATCAAACACTGAATCTTGGTACCCCCTACCACCGTATCAACATATAAGGTTGGCTGAATAAGGTTTAACATCACTAGTGGCCCTTTCCTCTCCTCCTCATCTAACAACTGGGCTGAATGTCCGGGCCCGACCCCAGCCCCATCTAGTTTCCCTGATTTTTCCCCTCCTCTAGATTTTCTGCTTTATGTTTGCAATCGTAGGACAAATGTCCCATCTTCCCACATGCGTAGCAAACTATCTGAGTTGGATCCCTACGTCCCCTTTTGCTACTCCGAGCAAACCTTTGACTCAGGGTTTTATTCAATGTATCGAACTGCTCTAGTAGTAATGTCTTTAGATCATCAGTAACACTAGCAACCGGGTTACCCCCTCCCTCATTCTCGTTAGATACAGCTTGTACATGGTGGAAATCATTGACTAGATCCTCCCCCTTAGGTTTCCTGGTAGGTACCCCGTGCCTATTTACAAAGGACTCATGCTCTATTGCCCTGCTTACAGCTTCCTCTAGGGTAGTGGGGTGACTAAACTGCACATATCTCTGTATTTCAAAGTTACCCAAACCCTCCACAAACTGTTCTATGGATCTCCTTTCCACCTCCCTTGTTGATAAATCTGGGAATGCTAGGACGGACAAGTTCCTTAAGGATTCCCCATATTCTACTAGAGACTCCCTGCCAACCCTACGTCTGCTCTTAAATTCACTGCCGTGGGCATACTCCCGCCCTGGTGGGGCAAACCTTTGTATAAGGGCCTGTTTAAGCTGGGCATAATCACTAAGCTGGCTAAAGGTTAGCTGTGATAACACATGAACATCATTCCCCCTTAAACACATGGCCAACTGCTGGGCCTGTTCATACCCGTCCCACCTATTCCACTGGGCTACGTGCTCAAAATGTGTAAGGAAATCTCTAAAGTTTACTTTATGACTGTCATAAGGCTGAGGTTCCTTTTCCTTTCTCCGTGGAGTGTTGTCATATACAGAGTTATTTCCCCTTCCCCCTACGCCTACATTACCAAGAGGCATCTCATATACTGACGGATAAATCCCCTCCCTTACTGGCCCACCATACATTGAATATGTCCCCGCTTGCCTGGCTGGTGGCATCTGTGTTCCTTCATTATCATCTGACCTTGTATGACCTTGACCATATGAAGGTGGCTGAGTAAGGGACAGCTGCATAGGGGGTGGCTGACTGAAGTGTGATTGTACAGAGG
Source organism: Argopecten irradians (assembly GCF_041381155.1). Classification (NCBI taxonomy): domain Eukaryota; kingdom Metazoa; phylum Mollusca; class Bivalvia; order Pectinida; family Pectinidae; genus Argopecten; species Argopecten irradians. The sequence continues at coordinate 27,922 of NW_027188178.1, forward strand.
GTGGCTGTCTAGGGGGTGGCTGCCTAAATAATGATTGATTATGGACCAAGCCTGCATTTGACCTTGACCCCTGAAGATTATGCACCTCCGTGTCCTCAGGTACCCTACACTGCTGATTTAGATGACCTGGTTGATAAGGAGTACTGGTAAACCTTGGTCCCATAGGCCTAATCCCTTCAGACCCACTTAAAACAACCCTATGTCCATTCTGCTGGGTATTACCACCCCTAATAAAGTCAGTATCATCTGCTGGAAATGAATAACTGGGATGGCTATCTGTCATAACATTTTGATGTAACTGGGATTGGCCCCCTTGACTGGCACTAGTGGTACCCCAAGTACTAGCATGTCCACCGACAACAGATGGTGAAACTCCTGCCCCCTTATACCCCTCTAGAACTGGAGCAGCATCAGATACAACAGCATCTTCTTGCTCACTTTTAGACATAGATATTCTCGGTCTTGCTCCCCCGAAAGCTTCCTGTTTAACCAAGGTGTTGTTATACTGTGTCTCTGATATCATAACCCTACGAGTACTAATTTCTGGGGTTTGAAACCTTTCAGTGTATGTATTTCTCGATTCATCAAACCGCACCCCACTATCAACAGGTAGGGATACATTCATACTATCCAACTCTGGTTATAAAGGAAGAAAAGATATAGGACTCCCCCTATTTGAATCATATCTATCTGGATTCCCAGGTACAAAGGGCAATAACTCTACCTCCATTGTCTCTACATCGTCACACACATTGCCTTCATACTCAGGGTCCCCTACATTACTCTGTTCTGGCTGTATACTAACAGGTTCCTCCATACTAGCCTCAGGCTGGCTAACAAGGTTATTATTCCTTCTTCTAAATATTCTCTCCTTTACACTCCCAAGGAATCTATCCATATTGAAAATTTCACACAAAAATAAATGATACACCTAAACTATAACTACGACTTCTATACCACCACAACAACTGACAGTTTTTTTTTAATGGTCAAACAGCACCAGTTTGTAATAGGACGAGTCGGAGTTCCGGGATTGTCACTCGACTCCGGACATTAGTATGTCCCGTGACCCCGCATCGTCCATAGTACTTCCGGTAGTTTGCAACCCAGGTTCGTGAGCTCAAACTATAACCGTCATGTTGTTGTAGTAACAAAGGAGTCAGTTCAACAGTTAATCACATTTATTAAACAGGACAGATGAAAATATTTACAGATGAGGCATTCACTCGCTCACTCACACTACATATGACACAAACATAACAACGACCCCGACTCCTACATCAGCCCTGGGTTAACTAGAGTCTTGGCTAGTACCAGACGTAATGTCCACCCCCCACCCTGGACTTGTCGACTACATGAACTACCTGACGGCCTCGATGATAGAGCAGTCTCCGGAAACAAATCCGTTTGAAATTGAGCCCCAGAGTGCGTGTCGCACCTGTATTTATACCCCCGCCTAGGATTGAAATTGTCGAACGAAAAACACGTGCAGGACTGGTAAGCCAGTCGCTACACTTAACAGGGTCAACTCAACTCACCCGGAATGACCTAACAGTGTGTTATTTACCTGAAACTATGCAAATTAGCCATGTGCTCACTAGTCTGTAGTATTTATCTGAAAATATAGACAACCCCGCGCGACAGGAAACGCTTAAAACAACCTTTCGAAATTAGTAAGTATTAATACTATCGTTTCCCATATATACAAATGTTATACGAATGCTATTAATACACGAGTTAACAAAACTGCACATATTTAAAACCCCTCCTATTACACACCTCCCTTCTTTAAAAAAGAACCAAGGCACTTTTATAAACAAATCAGTGACTTGTCAAGACAACCAGACCCCATATATACCAATGCTTGAGAACTAGCTTGGACTCTCTCCCACACTCCAGACAGTAGACAAATACAATTTTACAAAGTATTACCACTCCGGTAAGTGACAAAATATAATTATATGCAAAAAAATATTAACAACTAGTGATAACCATTACGTTTAAACAAACATTGGGAATTTCCCTTTAAAATGTGTAGATCAGAGTTCATTCACATTAAATCCAGGGTATCCAATTCAGGCTCCTCAAACACCTCGTCCTCGATCGTGGGAACCATGATAGGCACTTCGTCCTTGGGCTGCCCTCTCCCCCGCACCCGTACATAGCCGACTGGCCCCCCCCTCCACCTCCGACAGGAGAATGTCCTCATCCCTGCACTGATATGCAGGAGGGGGGGATGATGCTAGTTCCCTCCCTGGCCACACGACGCTGCCTCTCCTGGCACGCTCTCTCCCTGGCCTGCTCCCTCCTGGCATTCATCGGGCCGCTTGGCATCATCCTCCCTCCCGTTGGGATGTATCGCCGGTTCTCCCCAGTCACAACCCTGGAGTCGGTGGTCTCCCTCCTGGCCTCCTCCCTCTCCAGTCTGTGTTGCCTCATATAATGGCAGAACAACTGCTGCCGGTGAATGTGGACCTGCCGGCACCGACCACACTGGATCTTATCCAGTTCCGGCTGATGCACGGCATTCCAATGGGTCTTCAGCTTTTTATAGGTTTGGTAAATTGTCCCTGCACGGGTACACACACCCACTGGGCAAGGCATACCTCCCGGGACCCACACTGGCCTCAGGTCATCATCTATGCCCCGCACCTCACTCACAGGGACAGTCAACTCTAACACATCAACCATCCTGAAATAAACAAAAATAACATTCCCAAGTTTAAACAAAATACAAAATCATCATTCCTATTAATAATTATTAACCTTAATAGTTATGTACAAAACAAACATCCCTATGGGGAGAAAATTATCTTGGGTTTCACAACCCGCCCCGCCCTGGTCTTAACAGGCGTTTTAGCTACACCATCATACTGAGCTGGTTCCTCTCCTTCGTCATACTGGCCTGGTTCCTCCCCTCCGTCGTACTGGTCTGCTTCTTGCTCAGGAGGGTCCGATGGCCTCGGTTCAGGGACATTTGCCCCTTCTGTCCAATTGTCTGGAATGCCCCCTCCCTCATATGGCTTGGTGTCGTCCACATGGATGTGGTATTTCCTTCCCCCTGGACACTTCTCCACCTCATAGGTCACGCCTGACACCCTTTTTGTAACCCTATAGGGCCCCGACCAACCGAGTCCCAGCTTATTGTTCAGACTTGGAGGATACCACCTCCATACGAAATCACCCTCCCTATAGTGTCGTGCCTTCAAGCCCCGATCATAATAATTCTTTTGTCTTTCCGCGGCCTTCCCAACATTAACCTTTACTTTGTGAAAACTTTCTCTCATTGATTCTTGTAACCATTCCACATATAAGTTTGGACAATATTCCCCAGAATTGTTCCCAGGAGCCCCCACAACTATGTCCAAAGGTAGAGTTATCTCCCTGCCCAACATCAATAAGTTCGGACTGCAGCCGGTGCTGCACTGTGCAGTAGCCCTATATGCCATCATAATGTACGGAAGGTGATCGTCCCAGTCATCTAAATGATCATTTACCACCATTGACAACATGCTTAGTATGGTTCTATTTAATCTTTCCACCAAACCGTCTGACTGGGGATGGTAAGGGTTGGTCCTAGTTTTTTCTACACCTAAATTTTTACAAAGATGGCGGAATAATTCCCCTTCAAACTCTGCGCCCTGGTCGGTATGTATTTGCCTAGGAACGCCGAACCTGCTAATAAATTCAATACACAATTTATCTGCAACAGGAAGTGCTGTATGATTTGGTAATGCATAAGCCTCAACCCACTTGGTGTAATAGTCACTGACTACCATTATACAAATATTTCCATTCTCAGTTTCTTTCAGACCGGTAAGAATATCCAAAGCTATTCTATCCAAGGGCTGTGAGACCTGGTCGATGGTTGACGTCAAAGGTGACCTCCCTTTCCCCGGACCTGGTTTGCGGCGTGCACACTGGACACAAGTTCGACACCACCTGGCAACATCATCACTGTAACCTGGCCAGTAGAAGCGCTTTCTTACTGCGTCTGTAGTTTTACCCCTGCCAAGGTGACCTCCAATTCGGGCACTGTGTAAGTGGTGCAGAATTTCTTCTCTCATCCTCTGAGGGGCTACAATTCGGACACAGTTCTCTTCCCCCTGCAAACAAAGTAGCTCATCTCTGAACACTAACTGCTCCCATAGTTGGCAGTAGACCCTAACTTCATAAGGAAAGCCTCCCATATCCCTTCGCCTGGGTTTATTTGTTAAGTTTTTCTTTAAACTTATTATCTGTCTGACGGCGACATCTTCTTGCTGCCATTGTTTGATTTGTTCCTCCCCCCAGCTTTCTACCCAGTTACTCTGTTCTATTTGGAGGAGCCCCCCTTCATTTTCCTCCCGGGGTTCATCAGATGGCGAACCATCTTCATGAGAGTCCCTCCCTGACCTAACATCAGTTATCCCTACTCCCCCCTCCATTTCAGATTGGCGATGATTTTTGGAGCACTGGGGACAGTCTGCCCGCTTACACGGTCTACTCGGTTTCCTAGACATGCTGTCTGCATTTGAGTGCTGATAACCTGGCCTATGTTTTATCTCACAATCAAACATTTCTATGACCGTCAACCATCTGGCCAGCATCCCCTCAGGATCCTTAAAGTTTCTTAGCCAGATTAAGGATGCATGATCAGTTCTTACTACAAACCTTCTACCCAACAGGAAATGCTTGAAATGTTTGAGGAAAGTAACGAGAGCATATAACTCCTTATGAGTTGTACAATAATTTCTCTGGGATTTGTTCAATGTTTTACTTGCATAGGCTATCACAACTTCCTCTCCCCCTTGCTCCTGCGACAGTACAGCTCCCACCCCGGAGTTACTAGCATCAGTATCTAAAATGAAAAGCCCTTGATTGTCAGGATAGGCTAAAACTGGAGCGCTGGTCAAGCGATCCTTAAGTTCCCTGAATGCCTGTGTACACCTCTCCTCCCATTTGAATTTCTTTTTCTTTTGGGTTAGCTCTAGCAAAGGGGAAGCAACTGTCGAAAAGTCAGGTATGAAACGGCGATAGTATCCAGCAAGACCTAAAAAGCTTCTAACCTCTGTGCAGTTCTCTGGCTGGGGCCACTCGACCACTGCTTTAATCTTTTCTGGGTTACAGCTTATGCCTGCTTCTGACACTATGTGCCCGAGATATTCTACTTGAGTTTGGAATAGTGTACATTTCTTAGATTTTAGAGATAAATTAGCTCTCCTCAAGCATTCAAACACCTGTACCAAGTTTGCTAAGGCCATATCAAAAGTTGTTCCAAACACTATCACATCATCCAAGTAACATAAACACTTTGACCATTGTAAACCCCTGAGTACTAGCTGCATCATGCGTGAAAATGTTGCAGGAGCATTACACAACCCGAAGGGCATGACCTTGAACTGATAGAGTCCCTTATGGGTTGCGAAAGCTGTCTTGTCTTTATCTCTTTCACTCATGCTACATTGCCAATACCCGCTGGCTAGGTCCAAAGTACTGAACCACTTAGCTCCATGTAAAGTGTCTAAAGCATCATCTATAAGGGGCAATGGGTAAGCATCTTTTTTCGTGACCGCGTTCAACTTACGATAATCTACACAAAACCTGATCGATCCATCTTTTTTTTTTACTAGGACTACTGGAGCTGCCCATGGACTGATACTAGGCTCTACTATACCCTTCTCTATCATACTGTCCAACTCTTTCTCCACTACTGTCTTTTGCGAGGGGGCTAATCTCCTAGGGGGAATCTTTATAGGTCTAGAGTCCCCAGTATCTATGCTATGCTTGGTAATGTCTGTCTGACCTATTGTACCTTCAGGAGCTACAAATATATCCTGGTAGTCAAGCAACAATTCACTCACTTTCCCTTTCTCTTCCTTTGTTAGCTTATCTGATGTTCTGTCTAACACTTGTTGCAAGTGAGGAGGGAGTTCCGAGCTTACCCTCTCCGAACCTCTGTCTACACTAAAAACCTGGTCAACCCCATATACCTCCCCAACATATGTGTTCTGATGCAGAGTTATGGGCCCTGATGTCATATTCAATACTGACAGAGTAACAGGTTTCACGATCCCTACAAGGAGCAATTACACTTCTAGCCAACAACAAACTTTTCTTCGCTACAAACTTGACCGGTTCCACAACACCACTTCCCTGTCCAAGATCCCCATCTACATAGCCGGGAAAATACACTTCAGAATGTTTAGGTATCACTACAGTCTCGCTGACCCTAATACGTGCACAACTGTGACCGTTTTTACGTGCGGTTTAACTCCACCATACAACCTTCTAACTTGAGCGGTTTAGTTCCAAAAGTGTACCAACCCCATTATTGTTCTTTCAGGAAGTCTACATTCCTATTAATTCATCGTGTACCAATCTTTGCTGGATACCTGACTGAATCAAATACAAAATTACACACGGCAGAACTACGCTATTCCCTTGAAAGTCAACAAAAGTTCTTACCCAAACAACACTAGTGTAACCTATTTCCGCGAAGGCTGGTGTGTCAGCCGGAAGGTACAGCATTCATCAGACTCGTTCTCCCCTTCTAGCCTCAGCTTAGTCAAACATCCTCAGGGGTGATAATGGGTAACCGAATTGATCCCCAATCTATCAAACAGCTGAATTCATGGTACCACCAATCCCTAACATCACCGTATCAACATATAAGGTTGGCTGAATAAGGTTTAACATCACTAGTGGCCCTTCCTCTCCTCCTCATCTAACAACTGGGCTGAATGTCTGGGTCCCGACCCCAGCCCCATCTAGTTTCCCTGATTTTTCCCCTCCTCTAGATTTTCTGCTTTATGTTTGCAATCGTAGGACAAATGTTCCATCTTCCCACATGCGTAGCAAACTATCTGAGTTGGATCCCTACGTCCCCTTTTGCTACTCCGAGCAAAACCTTTGACTCAGGGTTTTATTCAATGTATCGAACCTGCTCTAGTAGTAATGCCTTTAGAATCATCAGTAACACTAGCAACCGGGTACCCCCTCCCTCATTCTCGTTAGATACAGCTTGTACATGGTGGAAATCATTGACTAGATCCTCCCCCTTAGGTTTCCTGGTAGGTACCCCGTGCCTATGCCTATTTACAAAGGACTCATGCTCTATTGCCCTCGCTTACAAGGCTTCCTCTAGGTAAGTGGGGTTGACTAAACTGTACAGCTATATCTCTGTATTGTCAAAGATTTACCCAACCGCCTCCACAAAACTGGTCCATATGAGCAACCTTGTCCTCCTCCCTTGTCTGATGATAATCTGGGAATGCTAGGACGGACATAAGTTCCTTAAACGGATTCCCCATAATTCTACTATGAAGGACTCCTACTGCCACCTCTAACGGTTCTGCTTCTTAAATTCACTGCCGTGGGCATACTGCCCCCCTGGAGTGGGGCAAATCCATTGCGTATAAGGCCAGTTGTGTAAGGCTGTGCATAATCAACTAAGGCTGGCTAAAGGTTAGCGCTGTGATAACACATGAAACATCAATTCCCCCTTAAACACATGGCCAAACTGCTGGGCCTGTTCATACCCCGTCCCTACCTATTCCACTGGGCTACGTGCTCAAATTGTGTAAGGCACATCTTCTAACTGTGTACTTTATGTCTGCGTTGCCATTAAGGCTGTGGTCTCCTTTTCCTTTCCTCCGTTTGGATGTTGTTGTCATATACTGAGTTATTTCCCCCTTACCTGCCTACGCTCTACACTTACCAAGAGGCCTCCTTCATATACTGTACCTGGCGATAAATCCCCCTCCGCTTACTGGACCACCACCATACACTTAGAAGATGTCCCCCGCTTGCCTGGTCTGGTGAGCATCTGTGTCCCTTCAGTTTTCATCTGACCTTGTATGGAACCTTGGACCATTTTTGGAAGTGTGGCCTGAGTTAAGGGACAAGCGGTCGTTAGGGGGTGGCGTTGACTGAAGTGTCGATTCGCGTAACAAGGAGGTGATCTGTACTAGGGGTGATGGTCTGTCCTAAATAATGATAGTTGAAAGTTATGGACCAAGCACTTTGCAATATGACCTTGACCCCCTGAAGTTTATGCACCTCCGTGTCCTCGAGTGTAACCACTACACTGACTGATGTAAGATTGACTTGATTGATAATGAGTACTGGTGTAAACTTGGTCCGCATTAGGCCTAATCCCTGTCAGACCCACTCTTTAAAACATAATCCCTATGTCACATTCTGCCCTGGTGTATTACCACCCTATTTTAAGTCAGTTTCCAACTGCTGGAAATTAATAAACGGGATGGCTTATCCTGTCATAAACCAGTTTTTGATTGTACCTGAGGATTGGCCCACCTGACTGGCACTAGTGGTACCATAGCTAACCCAGACAGCATGTCCACCGACAACAGATTTGTGTGAAACTATCACCGCCCGCCTTATTGCCCCTCTAAGGAACTGGAGCAGTCATCAGATACAACACGATCTTATATGATCACACTTTTAGACATAAGATATTTCTCCGATCTTGCTCCCACCGAAAGCTTCCTGTTTAACCTAGGATGTTGTTATACTGTTTTGTCCCTTCTGATATCATAACTCTACGAGTAAACATAATTTCTGGGGTATGAAACCTTGTTCAGTTGTATGTATTTCTCGATTCATACAACACCGCTACCCCAGTAACAGACAGGTAGGTGGATACATTCCATACAATCCAACTCATGGTTATAAAGGGAATGAAGAATAGATGAAAGTACTCACCCCTAATTGAATTCAATATCGATCATGGAGTCCCAGCTACATAGGGCTAAAACTCACTACCTCCATTGTTCCTACTAACATCGTCACACACATTGCCTTCATACTTCAGGGACCCACTAACATTATCTCTGTTCTGGCTGTAAACTAACAGTGTGTCATAATTTTAACTAGCCACAGGCTGGCCTAACAAGGTTTATATTCCTTCTTCTAAATATTCTACAATCCTATACCACTCCCAAAGGCGGTATCAATCCATATTGTAAAAATTCACACAATACATTAAATGATTCACCTAAACACTATAACTTCGACTTCTATACACACCACAACAACTGACGAGTTTTTCTTTAATGGTCCAAATCAGCACCCGTTTTGTAAATAGGACGAGTCAGGAGTTCCGGAGATTGTCACGCGACTCCGTACATTATTTTGTCCCGTGATCCCCGCGCTCGGTCCATAGTTACTTCGCGGTATTTTGCAGACCCAGGTTCGTGTAGCTCAAAACTATAACCGTCCATGTTGTTGTATGTAAACAAAGGAGAGTTAAGTTTCAACAGTTAATCACATTTATTAAACAGGACAGATGAAATATATTTACATGTGAGGCATTCACATCGCTCACTCACACTACATATGACACAAACATGAACAAACGAACCCGACTCCTACATTCTGCCGCATGGGTTAAACTCAGAAGTCTTGGTCATGAAGTACCAGACCGTAAGGTTCCACCCCCCACCTCTGACTTAGTCGAATACACTGAACTACCAGACGTTCCTCGTATGATAGAGCAGTCTCGGAAAACATAAATCCTATGGAAAATTGAGCCCAGGACTGTTGCTAGGGGCAGCCCCAGACGTGCGTTGCCGCTAACGCTGTATTTATTCCCACGTCCCTAGGATTGAAATTGTCGAACTGAAAAAACACGTGGCAGGACTGATGGTAAGCCCAGTCGCTACTACTTTAACAGGGTCAACTCAAAACTCACTCCGAAATGACCTAACAGTGTGTTATTTACCTGAAACTATGCAAATTAGCCATGTGCTCACTAGTCTGTAGTATTTATCTGAAAATATAGACAACCCCGCGCGACAGGAAACGCTTTAAAAAACAACCTTTCGAAATTAGTAAGTATTAATACTATCGTTTCCCATATATACAAATGTTATACGAATGCTATTAATACACGAGTTAACAAAACTGCACATATTTAAAATCCCCCCTATTACCAAACGCACTATAGTA
>NW_027188179.1:0-37577 GCF_041381155.1 Argopecten irradians
ACTTCTTTTGGCCCAAGTTGAGAAGGGTTGTGGTGATCTATTGTAGGGGAGTTCTTGTCCTACCACTCAGATTCCGGTGGTGGCATATTAAGGCCTCTAGGTCTTACATAGTCAAGGCTTTGGTTAAATTCTTTTACACTGGAATTATTGGTGAACTTCCAAAAGCTGTCCAATCGGACCAAGGTTCGAATTTCATGTCTGGTATTTTTCAACAAGTCGTGTACCAGATCCAGATCAAGCAGTATAAGTCTAGTGCTTATCATCCAGAGTCTCAGGGTGCTTTAGAACGTTTTCATCAGACATTGAAGAATATGATGAGATCTTATTGTTTTGAAAACAAAAGAGATTGGGACAGGGGATACACATGTTGTTGTTTGGCGTTAGAGAATCTGTACAAGAATCTCTTGGCTTCAGTCCCTTTGAACTTGTGTTTGGACGTTGTTGTTTGGCGTTAGAGAATCTGTACAAGAATCTCTTGGCTTCAGTCCCTTTGAACTTGTGTTTGGACAAACTGTACGTGGTCCTTTGAAAATTTTGAAAGGCAAAATTTTGGACGAAGATTCTAAAGTGAATCTCTTGAGTATGTGTCTAACTTTAAGCAAAGATTTACAAGGGCATGTGAACTGGCAAAAGAAAATTTGGCCGTTACTCAAAACAAAATGAAAACATGGTATGATAAAGATGCCCGTGCAAGAAGTTTTGATCCAGGTTACCAATACCGAGTCAGCCTTTGCAAGCTAGATATTTTGGACCCTATGTTGTTGAGAAAAAGGTCGATGATGTTAACTACATTGTACAAACTCCAGGGAGGCGCAAGAAAACTCAATTATGTCATGTTAATATGCTTAAGAAATATGTAATTAGAGAAGAGAGCAAGACCTCTCAACCTATTGCTACTTTGGCCTCTGTACCATCACAAAGTGAAAGTACAGCTGATATTTGTAAATTAGAATTAGATGGTGGTGTACAAGATGTAGGTTTAGAACTTGGACAAGAAACTATGTCATCTATCAGAAAAGGAACGCAATGAACTGAAAGATTTGATACTTGAGTATAAACATTTGTTTCCGGATACACCAGGCAAAACAGATGCTATCTATCATGACGTGGATGTAGGCAATGCGCCACCTGTCAAGCAACATCCTTACCGTGTCAATCCTTTGAAAGAAGAACATTTAAAGAAAGAAATTCAATACATGTTGGACAATGATATTATTGAACCAAGCAAAAGTGAATGGAGCTCTCCATGTGTTCTGGTACCAAAGCCAGACAAGACATACCGGTTCTGTACTGACTTCAGAAAAGTAAACTCTGTCAGTAAAACAGACTCTTATCCAATTCCAAGGATTGACTCGTGTATTGACAAAGTTGGCAAAGCCAAGTACCTAAGCAAGTTTGACCTGTTGAAAGGATATTGGCAGGTGCCATTAACAGAAAGAGCTAAAGAAGTGTCGGCATTTGTAACCTCACAAGGTTTGTACCAGTACAAAGTTATGGCGTTTGGTATGAAGAATGCCCCGGCAACATTTCAACGTCTTCTTAACAGCGTGATATCAGACCTGGAAGGCTGTGATGGATACATTGATGACGTCATCAACTACCACGACATGTGGGAAGACCATCTACGCGGGATTCGTGAATTCTTCGAGAGACTCACTACCATGAAATTGACTGTAAACTTATTGAAATGTGAATTTTGTCATGCAACTGTTGAATTTTTAGGCCATGTTGTAGGACAGGGGCAGGTTAAACCTGTTCAGGCCAAAGTAGAATCAATTATAGATTTTCCATCTCCTTGAAGCAAGAGAGAGCTGATGAGATTTCTTGGTATGGCTGGATACTACAGAAAATTTTGTCAAAATTTCTCTGTTATAGCAGCTCCACTTACTGCTTTGTTAAAGAAAAATGTCAAATTTGTCTGGTCAGACGAATGTAAGTCTGCCTTTGAGAAATTGAAAGCCATACTATTAAACTCACCAGTTCTGACTGCTCCAGATTTTAATAAACAGTTTAAACTGTTTGTTGACGCCAGCGATGTAGGTGTTGGTGCTGTTTTGATGCAAGAAGGTTCTGAACAAATTGACTATCCAATCTATTATTTCTCGAAAAAATTTGACAAACACAAGAGAAATTATTCCACCATTGAGAAAGAATGTTTAGCATTGATTTTGGCCTTGAACCATATTGATGTGTATCTCTGCACTACAGTTGTGCCTGTGTTGGTCTTCACCGACCACAACCCTTTGACATTCATTGGGAAAATAAAAAAACAAAAATCAAAGAATTCTCAGGTGGAGTTTGACTTTGCAAGAGTACAATCTTGACATCAAACATATCAAAGGGAAAGACAATATTCTGGCTGATGCGTTATCAAGGATTTAAATGTAACTTGATATTTTAAGAAAGTTTCCTTTCCAAGAAAACTTTCTTTTCTTTAAGGAGGGGTGTGTTATGTATGACACTAAATACATGTTGTTATTAGATAAGGGAGATAACTCCTATAGCTTTATTATCAATACATCCTATAAAGGTCATATTATTGATTTAGGTTATAGAACTTTCTAGAATATTATCATGTATAAACAAATATGTTTGTAAACATGTTGATTATAAGTAGAGATCTAGAATGATCTATTTCCAGAAAGTTCTGTGTGTTTATTTGTTTACTGTTTTTAGTTAGATATTTCTAGAAGAATGAGAACTGTAATGAGACCTGTAATGAGACATATCAAGAATTGTACAGTGCCATATTGGATTCTATTGGGAGAGCTATTGTGACTTTATCTGTGGATTATTACAACACTTTGTGTGGATTTATTCATATTGCCTGGAACTTTACAAATCATCTGTGGACATTCAATTTCCTTGTGGATTTGTGATTATTGTTAATTTGAAACCTGGAAGGATCAAGGATTATACCAGGACTTTCGCATACAAATAAGTAACACTTTAAATCATCGTATTACTCTTGTACCACCACCAGTTACTTTAGATATTGTTAACCATCTCTGTATAATATTGTATATATAATTAAATTGTGTTTTGAATTTAGCTGCTGGTTTCTCATTTCTGTTATTCGTTCATGTAACAATACCGAGTATATAGTCGATATGTCTCTGAATACCAATACCACACGCACGATATGGTCACATTATATGTCATTTCATTAACTTTTTAACATTTTTACATCCGTCCGCGCGTGACCACTTTCCAACATCACAAACATATAATTATATGCACACTTCACAACAATTTCATATAAAATGTCTTCATATGCCAACTTTCTAACATTTTCATAGAACATTTGCACTTGACCACTTTCCAACATTTTGACATACATAAGTCCTTATACGCACGCATTTCAACAATATCATGTACACCCGTCCTCATACGCACACATTTCAAGATTTTGACATATATTCGTCCTCATATCCACACATTTCAACAATATCACGTACATACGTCCTCATACGCACACATTTCAACAATATCACGTACATACGTCCTCATATGCAGTTTTCTACAATATCACGTACATTCGTCCTTATATGCAGTTTTCTACAATATCACGTACATTCGTCCTTATATGCAGTTTTCTACAATATCACGTACATACGTCCTCATATGCAGTTTTCTACAATATCACATACATACGTCCTCATATGCAGTTTTCTACAATATCAAACACATACGTCCTCATATGCAGTTTTTCTACAATATCACGTACATTCGTCCTTATATGCAGTTTTCTACAATATCACGTACATTCGTCCTTATATGCAGTTTTCTACAATATCACATACATACGTCCTCATATGCAGTTTTCTACAATATCATTGCACGTCCTCTATAGCAGTTTTCTACAATATCACGTACCTCATATGCAGTTTTCTACAATATCAATACTCCTCATATGCAGTACAAAATAACGTCATACGTCCTCATATGCAGTTTTCTACAATAAAAATCATATACGTCCTCATATGCAGTTTTTCTACAAAATCAAACACATACGTCCTCATATGCAGTTTTCTACAATATCACATACATACGTCCTCATATGCAGTTTTTCTACAATATCAAACACATACGTCCTCATATGCAGTTTTCTACAGTATCACGTGCATTCGTCCTCATATGCAGTTTTCTACAATATCACGTACATACGTCCTCATATTCAGTTTTCTACAATAATAAATCATATACGTCCTCATATGCAGTTTTTCTACAAAATCAAACACATACATCCTCATATGCAGTTTTCTACAATATCACATACATACGTCCTCATATGCAGTTTTTCTACAATATCAAACACATACGTCCTCATATGCAGTTTTCTACAATATCACATACCGGTACATACGTCCTCATTAGCAGTTTTCTTCAATATCAAATACATACGTCCTCATAAGCAGTTTGCTACAGTATCACGTGCATTCGTCCTTATATGCAGTTTTCTACAATATCACGTTACATAGGTCCTCATATGCAGTTTTCTACAATATCAATCATATACGTCCTCATATGCAGTTTTTCTACAATATCAAACACATACGTCCTCCTATGCAGTTTTTCTACAATATCAAACACATACGTCCTCGTATGCAGTTTTTCTACAATATCACATACATACGTCCTCATATGCAGTTTTTCTACAATATCACACACATTCGTCCTCATATGCAGTTTTTCTACAATATCACACACATACGTCCTCATATGCAGTTTTCTACCATATGTCATTGTCAACATTACGTACCATATCATTGTCAACATTATACCATGTCATTGTCAACATTATACCATGTCATTGTCAACATTATACAATGTTGTTGTCAACATTATACCATGTCATTGTCAACATTATACCATGTCATTGTCAACATTATACAAGTTGTTGTCAACATTATGCAATGTCACATTATACCATGTCATTGTCAACATTATACCATGTCACTGTCAACATTCTACCATGTCATTGTCAACATTCTACCATGTCATTGTCAACATTATACCATGTCATTGTCAACATTATACCATGTCATTGTCAACATTCTACCATGTCATTGTCAACATTCTACCATGTTATTGTCAACATTATACGTGTCACTGTCAACATTATATTGAGAGGCAAAATTAAAATGTATTTTTTAACAACTATGTGTCAATGTCGGCATTATTTTTTTCTGATATTTTCAACATATTACTTTTTTTAAGAACAAACAACTCAAAGGCATGATGGAAAGTATTAATTGTGTCATAATTTATTCATTTGTTTTGGAGTAAAGAGAAGTAACAACTGTGGTGCACTGGTGTTTGACTCTCCAGTTAATGACACGGACAACAGAAACTTACACTACACCAAACCAAGTACTGAAGCTAAGTGAGTCAATTATATAAAAGTATCAAAAGATTAATAGGTTCCTGGGGCATGCCCACCAAATATAATAAGATTATTGCTGCTGAGAGGGTGTCTAAACCCTAACTCCCATAAAGAAAAGGGCAGGTATGATATTTCACAGCTTGCAAGTGTTTCATCACTTAGAAGTCTAATATGAATTTAGAAAATCACCTGAAATGGCCACAAGAATTAATATATACACAGTGAAATATAGCCCAGGTTACATGTATGTATGGTACCTAATATATATACATATAAAAAAAACTACCTATTTGTACAGGTAATGCATATATATGGAGAACAAATATGTGATGAGAATCAATTACAGTACACTCATGCAATGAAATGGTAATACATTGTATCATACACTTGCCGTTTATCATACCCTTTAACAAGAGATCCCAGACGGATCTTGGCGCCCACCAAAGAATGATCTATGTCTGACAATGGAAAGAGGGTCTTTTCCCTGCTTTTCAAACTTTTTCAAACACACTACATATAAAATTTGAGACAGATCGCTATAGTACTTTCTAAGAAAAAGTGGTAACAAACTTCAACAATGAAATCTAAGATGGCGGCCGGTTGGCCATCTTTTTTACCGATCAGTCCCAAAAAGCATTATGGAGCAGTCCTTAAAGGTACTATGCACAACTAGGGTACAAGGGGAAACTATGCTTGGAATTTGAGAAAGATCCCTTCAGTACTTTCTGAGAAATAGCGATAACAAACTTTAACTATCAAAACCCAAGATGGCCGTCGGTCGGTCATCTTGTTCACCGATCGGTCCCAAAATGCAATATACACAACTAGGGTTCTAGGGGAACCTACATATGAAATTTGAGAAAGATCCCTTCAGTACTTTTTGAGAAATAGCGGTAACAAACTTAAACTATCAAAATCCAAGATGGCCGCCTGTCGGCCATTTTGTTCACCGATCGGTCCCAAAATGCAACATACACAACTAGGGCCCTAGGGAACCTATATATGAAATTTGAGAAAGATCTCTTCAGTACTTTTTGAGAAATAGCGGTAACAAACTTAAACTATCAAAATCCAAGATGGCCGCCTGTCGGCCATCTTGTTGACTGATCGGTCCCAAAATGCAATATGCACAACTAGGGTCCTAGGTGAACCTACATATGAAATTTGAGAAAGATCCCTTCAGTTCTTTTTGAGAAATAGCGGTAACAAATTTTTAACTATCAAAATCCAAGATGGCCACCTGTCGGCCATCTTGTTGACTGATCGGTCCCAAAATGCAATATGCACAACTAGGGTCCTGGGGGAACCTGTATATGAAATTTGAGAAAGATCCCTTCAGCACTTTTTGAGAAATAGCGGTAACAACCTTTAACTATCAAAATCCAAGATGGCCGCCTGTCGGCCATCTTGTTGACCGATTGGTCCCGAAATGCAATATGCACAACTAGGGTCCTAGGGAAACCTACATATGAAATTTGAGAAAGATCCCTTCAGCACTTTTTGAGAAATAGCGGTAACAAACTTTAACTATCAAAATCCAAGATGGCCGCCTGTCGGCCATCTTGTTGACCGATCGGTCGCAAAATGCAATATGCACAACTAGGGTGCTAGGGGAACCTACATATGAAATTTGAGAAAGATCCCTTCAGTACTTTCTGAGAAATAGCGGTAACAAGAATTGTTAACAGACGGACGGACGGAAGGACGGACGGATGGACGACGGACCACGGACGAAAGGCGATTTGAATAGCCCACCATCTGATGATGGTGGGCTAAAAAAGTGGCACAGTTCAAATTTAAAATACTTACAAGTAGCTCAAATGATCTATAGTCTAACCAGTTTAAATGCTTACTAACTGGCATTAAACATGCTTATCACCACTAATGAAATGTTAAAAGTTAATGTGAAATGTCAAGTGTGACTGATATTATCATATAATAGTACTAATTATTATTATTCTAATTGTAACTTACCATCAAAAACTGAGATCAAAGATCAGTGAAAAATTGGCCAGGATTTGTATGACGACATCTCAACCACACAATCATTAATTAAAGAAAAACAAAAACAAAAACAACCTATGTTACCTCTAGACACTATCAAAGGTTGGTAACTGTGGTTGCCACTAGACAATATCAAAATGATGGCTATTTTGCCTCTTATCAAATCTTAGGCCAAATAATGGCTGTGACCTGGAAAGAATGTCAAGGTCATTGATTTGAGTAAAATTGGAACACATGTAGCTCTTCCTCTCAAGAGGCAATGTGTCTCTGGACATGTTATTTAACAGAAGCATGTTTGAATGAAAAAGTTGATGCTTGACTTAATGTTAATGGGTATTGCACCACAACATAAATTCACATGTCCTTCTGCACTAAAAAATGAATTATAAATAAAAACCATATTACATATTAAAATATCCCTCTAAGAGATATAAATGCCATCATCTTATGGTGAGGGTGTACAATGTTTTAAAGGTATCTTGAAAATCAAGATTGAAACCAATCTTGTTGATAAATTATGAAAAATTTTCACATGACTAATACGAATACACAAATGTTATACACGTATTACAAATGACAGTATGTATATAATGGTACAGTTTTACTTTTAGAGACAAGCAATATCAAGCACAATGTGTTAATCTAATACTTTAACTAACATACATTCTAACATTGGTATTAGAAATATTGCTAGAAAACTATAAGTAAGAAATTTAAGACTAAAGTGAGTACCACAGCCAAGCAAGATTTTACAAGACAATATAAAAGCAAGTGTAATATGTAGATTTAGCTGATTTTACAAATCCAAGCAAGTGAAAAACATATACATGTGTATTTAGCTGAAAAAATATTTAATTTATTGCCTTTACAAGACTATATAAAAACAAGATCAAAATGTAGATTTAGCCGATTACAAAAGACCCAAGCAAGTGCAAGTTAAAGATTAAGCTAATTTCACAAGACCCAAGCAAGTGAAAAAAAGTAGATTTAGCTGAGTTCATGAGCCCCAAGCAAGGGAAAGTTATAGTTTTAGCTGAATTCACAAGACCCAAGCAAGTCAAAGTTATGGTTCTAGCTGATTTCACAAGACCCAAGCAAGTCAAAGTTAAAGTATTAGCTGAATTCATAAGACCCAAGCAAGTCAAAGTTATAGTTTTAACTGATTTCACAAGATCCAAGCAAGTGAAAAAGTAGATTTAGCTGATTTCATAAGACCCAAGCAAGTGTAAGTTATAGTTTTAGCTGAATTCACAAGTCAGTTTTACAAATGGTTTTCCACAGAAACCTAAACCTTCCATGACTTTAGTACTGAGTTGAGTTGAAATCTTTGTCCGTGTGATTGTCTAAGACTGGAATAAGATAGTCTTTCAGAAAATGACAATGCATACATTTAATACCCGTAGAAATATCTAGAGAGTCATAAGATACATTGTAATTTCTAAATTTCCACATTTTTAAATGTGTATGAAAAACAAGATTTCCTGGTTTGAACCAAATGTGTACTGTTGAAAATTGTGTATAAAGGAATAAAAAATACAATGTACCACATAGATTTGCCAGATTTTGAAAAGGAGCATTCTGTAACTGTCCATTAATAGCTTCAGCTGTAGCAACACACACTTCCTTTTTGACCAGGAGGAACAATCTCATAAATCGTGTTTGTGGAAAAACTTTTACGTTCATCAATAGAAGTTTTACATGTTTTAAACACTTTCAGTACCTGTCCGATCTCACTTTTCATGAATTGCCAAATGATTTTGTTTCAAAAAGATTTTGGTGGGGATTTGGAGGTTGGAAATCTTTCTTCAAATCTTGTTTTGCCATCCGATAGTAGATGACAGTTAGATAAATGATTTAGAGAATTTGATTGTGCTAGTAAAGCTGCACTGGGAGAAACATTTTCTTAAGAAAAAAAAGGCTGGGGATTTTGATGTTTAATCTAATTTATCTAATGGAAATGACAATAACTTTCTTTGCCAAATAGATCTTGATACATCATTCAGGTCAGAATCTAAAAACCAGCCATCTGAGAATGCATTTAGGCTAAACTTCATCATGAAAGCCTTTGCCAACACAATGTAGAATATGATAGCTAAAATTGACATTACAGTTCTGAGCCAGGCTTACTAAATTTGCCAGTATCTGCTTTAATTTTTTTATATTGTTTTTGTAATTTTTTGTTTGCTCTACCTTTTTTCCCCTTTATTTTCCCTATTGCTCTTCCTCTTTTGGATTAACTTTAGAATATCTGATTCAGTTACAACCTGGTGCAGAAATAAGGATTTTGCTGATGTATTTAAAACTTCCATCAGGCAGTCCTTACCTACTTGGGCCATGAAATTAGTATAATATCCTGATTCAATAAATCTACAATAATTTATTTCTTTTCCACCAATCTCCACTTTGAAAACATTACATAAGACAAGAGATCCCAGAGGGATCTTGTCGCCCACCAAAGAATGATCTACATCTGACAATGGAAAGATGGATCTTTTCTCTGCTTTTCAAGCTTTTACTACAAACTTCATATAAAAATTTGAGAAAGATCCTTTCATTACTTACTAAGATATATGGCAGTAACAAACTTCAATTATCAAAATCCAAGATGGCTACCTGTTGGCCATCTTGTTCAGCAATTGGTCCCAAAATGCAATATATATGCACAACTAAAGTCCTAGGGGAACCTAAATTTGAAATTTGAGACAGATCGTTTCAGTACTTTCAGAGAAATAGCAGTAACAAACTTCAATTATCAAATTCCAAGATGGCGGCCTATCGGCCATTTTTTCCACCGAATGGTCTGAAAATGCAATATGCACAACTAGGGACCTAGGGGAACCTGCACATGAAATTTGAGACAGATTATTTCAGTACTTTCTGAGAAATAGTGGTAATAAAACTTCAATTCAAAATCCAAGATGGCTGCCTGTCAGCCATCTTGTTCACCGATCGGTCCCAAAATGCAATATGCACAACTAGGGCCCTAGGGCAACCTACATATGAAATTTGAGACAGATCCTTTCAGTACTTTCTGAGAAATAGCGGTAACAAATTTCAACTATCAAAATCCAAGATGGCTGCCTGGCGGCCATCTTGTTGACCGATCAGTCCCAAAATGCAATATGCACAACTAGGGCCCTAGAGAGGAACCTGCACATGAAATTTGAGACATATCCCTTCATTACTTTCTGAGAAATAGCGGTAACAAACTTTAACTATCAAAATCCAAGATGGCTGCCTGGCGGCCATCTTGTTGGCCGATCGGTCCCAAAATGCAATATGCACAACTAATGCCCTAGGGGAACCTACATATGAAATTTGAGACAGAATCCTTCATAACTTTCTGAGAAATAGCGGTAACAAACTTCAATTGTCAAAATCCAAGATGGCGGCCTGGTGGCCATCTTGTTGTCTGATCGGTCCAAAATGCAATATGCACAACTAGGGCCCAAGGGCAACCTACATATGAAATTTGAGAAAGATCCGTTCAGTACTTTCTAAGAAACAGCGGTAACAAATTTCAACTATCAAAATCCAAGATGGCGGCCTGTCGGCCATCTTGTTCACCGATCAGTCCGAAAATGCTTTATGCACAACAAGACCTCTAGAGGAACCTGCACATGAAATTTGAGACATATCCCTTCATTACTTTCTGAGAAATAGCGGTAACAAACTTTAACTATCAAAATCCAAGATGGCTGCCTGGCGGCCATCTTGTTGACCGATTGGTCCCAAAATGCAATATGCACAACTAGGGCCCTAGGGGAACCTGCACACGAAATTTGAGACAGATCCCTTCATAACTTTCTGAGAAATAGCGGTAACAAACTTCAATTGTCAAAATCCAAGATGGCGGCCTGGTGGCCATCTTGTTGTCTGATCGGTCCAAAAATGCAATATGCACAACTAGGGCCCTAGGGCAACCTACATATGAAATTTGAGAAAGATCCCTTCAGTACTTTCTTAGAAATAGCGGTAACAAACTTTAACTATCAAAATCCAAGATGGCTGCCTGGCAGCCATTTTGTTGACCGATCAGTCCCAAAATGCAATATGCACAACTAGGGCCCTAGGGGAACCTGCACATGAAATTTGAGACAGATCCCTTCAGTACTTTTTGAGAAATAGCGGTAACAAACTTTAACTATCAAAATCCAAGATGGCTGCCTGGCGGCCATCTTGTTGACCGATTGGTCCCAAAATGCAATATGCACAACTAGGGCCCTAGGGGAACCTGCACACGAAATTTGAGACAGATCCCTTCATAACTTTCTGAGAAATAGCGGTAACAAACTTCAATTGTCAAAATCCAAGATGGCGGCCTGGTGGCCATCTTGTTGTCTGATCGGTCCAAAAATGCAATATGCACAACAAGGGCCCTAGGGCAACCTACATATGAAATTTGAGAAAGATCCGTTCAGTACTTTCTAAGAAATAGCGGTAACAAATTTCAACTATCAAAATCCAAGATGGCGGCCTGTCGGCCATCTTGTTCACCGATCAGTCCGAAAATGCTTTATGCACAACAAGACCTCTAGAGGAACCTGCACATGAAATTTGAGACATATCCCTTCATTACTTTCTGAGAAATAGCGGTAACAAACTTTAACTATCAAAATCCAAGATGGCTGCCTGGCGGCCATCTTGTTGGCCGATCGGTCCCAAAATGCAATATGCACAACTAGGGCCCTAGGGGAACCTGCACATGAAATTTGAGACAGATCCCTTCAGTACTTTTTGAGAAATAGCGGTAACAAACTTTAACTATCAAAATCCAAGATGGCTGCCTGGCGGCCATCTTGTTGACCGATTGGTCCCAAAATGCAATATGCACAACTAGGGCCCTAGGGGAACCTACATATCAAATTTGAAAAAGATCCCTTTAGTACTTTCTGAGAAGTAGTGGTAACAAGAATTGTTAACGGACGGACGGACGGATGGATGGACGGACGGACGGACGGAAGGACGGACGGACGACGGACCACAGACGAAAGGCAATTTGAATAGCCCACCATCTGATGATGGTGGGCTGATGGTGGGCTAAAAACACCTTCGGATGAACCTGGCGATGTAGCAAGATGAATAGTTCAATCTAGTACAATTCTACATCCAAAAAACATTTATCTTCTTTTGATATAAATGATTGGGTCTGAAAAAAATGAAATATTTCCATTTCTGTCAGTAAAGCAGGTTTACATTTTACAAGGTTATTAATTAAAGTGTGCTTCCATGGGCAATCTAAGCTGCTACTTTCTATCACCTTACGTTTCAGAGGATGCCTAGTTTTTATTGTTTTTTTTACACCATGAATACAATAATGAACAGTATTACTGGTACTCATTATTTCTGCTCTTGTAATTATTTGTATATCATCAGTATTGTCAGGCTGACGAACACAGTAAACATCTTTTACAACTGAATGATCTGGCTGGGTAGAAGAATCAGGTTTTGCTTGATATTGATTGACAGCTATAATAAAACTTTTACCATTAAATATCCATTTCCCGCGTGGCTGCCTTGCGATGAAGCTTTCAACTTTTTCAAAATACTGTTCTGGATAATCCCTTCGAAGATGAAAGAGGTACATGTGGTGGTCTATTACAGTGTATCTCTTCCGAATGTCAAAAGTCTCATCCAGGAGCAAAAGATCAAAGTTGCATCTCTGTAGATAAAAAGAAAAAAAATTGTCATGACCAAATAAACTGTATATCAAGTACGAAATCACAATGCAAAATAGAGTTTTCAATACCCTACAAAATATATATAAACATGCGGTTACATGAGAAAATTCAACTACAGTGTATTAATTCAATGAAAATATATGTATATAGGCAAAAATAATTTAATAATATTTTTACACAACTTTTAAATGGATCTCCATAAGGTTTTATTGGTATTTCAATTTTTTGCATCATAACTCCCTTAATTGGTGTATAATTTTGAGTAAATTTTAGCAAACAATATCAAAACATTAAACTCAGATTTACATTCAATACACACTAACCAAGGCAGGCGGACAGAGCCTCAAATCTGTAGAATCATCAGCATAGCCCCAAGGCAATGCCTCACATCACTCATCAAACGTAATGAAGATGTGTGTCTGGGAGAGAAAAAATATACCATTATTTACTATGCTATAAACAAATAGAGACAAGTTATCTTTCAGTGACATTAAGATAGATAAAATGTGGTGAAACCTCACTTCACATGCATCTTAACCTGCTTAATACCAGTAAGCAAATTAATGAAAAGACTTAAATATCTCAAACAGGTTATATAGATAGTATGACTTCGTAAGTATGAATCAACATGTAGCTCTTACACAAATATCAAATAAAATAAAGCATAATTGGCACTTGTATTGATATATATTTACAGTTTGCACTGACATGGACTCAATAACCATGCTTTCTAGTATTATCATTATCAGTGTATAATGTTAGCACAACACGCGCAGCGATTCTATTGTTACGTGAATAGTCGATGGTGTAGCAACCTGGAGTCATGACCCAACTTATGGCGGGAACATATGAATGACTCGATTCCAATCAGCTGTTCAATCGAATTCGTTGACGATGACAGGAGAGAAAAAATATTGGTATTTTAATGAAAAATATCCAACTGCCGCGGGAAAAAATAATATTCATTTACTTGAAAAACTGTAAATATAAGGAATAGATGTTTATTTTGTTGAGGTTATGGGGGTATAATGATAATGGAGCCCGTGTGAATTTTATGTAACCCGGCTTTTCCGGGGTTACATAATTTACACGTGTTCCATTATCATTATACCCTCATAACCTCAACAAAATAAACATCTATTCCTTAATTAATGTTTGTGATATATATTTTTAGTGTAAAAGAAATAATTATAACGTTACATTAAAAACAACCTGAAAAGATGTAAAATATAATGCCAACTAGATTCAAATTACAACAACTATCATTTCCCTCAATACAATGCACATGTATTTATCACTTTGGGGAACTTACCATATATCTGTCGAAGCAAGTGGGTCTCCATCTCTCTAGCACCAGCTTGATGAACCCAAAACAAACAACCATCCCAGGAACACACAATATCAACCACATGAATTGAAGTGATGCGGCACGCCAGCTCACACAAGGATGTGTATGTATAGCGTTGCTGACGCTGCACACATCTCATGGAAAAACTGAAAGAAAAAACAAGAGGCCCAGAGGGCCTGTATCGCTCACCTGGTTTGTAATGCCAAGTAATGTTCTGAATACAAGTTCATTGTTTCTTTTCTGAAGGAATTTGAATATTTACCTCTAATTCCCCTATTGGGCCCCACTCTTTCTGCTCCAGGGGATCAAAGCCAAAATTTATACGAATTCTGTTAACCCCAAGGATGTTTCTGGCCAAATTTGGTTACAATCAATGCAGAACTCTGGGACAGGTAGCGATTTATATGATTTACCTCTATTTCCCCTATTGGGCCCCGCCCCTCCTGCCCCCGGGAGGTCAGAGTCAAAATTTATAAAAGTTCTGTTCCCCTTCCCCAAAAGATGTTTCTGGCCAAATTTGGTTGCAATCCATGCAGAACTCTAGGACAAGTAGCGATTTATATGATTTACCTCTATTACCCCTATTGGGCCCTGCCTCTCCTGCCCCAGGGGGGTCAGGGTCACCATTTATGCAAAATCTGATCCCCCTTCCCCTAGGAAGTTTCTGGCCAAATTTTGTTGCAATCCATGCAGTACTTTATGACAAGTAGCGATTTAAATGAAATGTTGACGGCCGGACGAAGGACGGACGACGGACGCCGCGCCATGGCAAAAGCTCACCGGCCCTTTGGGCCAGGTGAGCTAAAATCAGTCATCCTTATTTAAATAACAAATTCAACAATCTATAAATCTACCTGACAACTGACCCACAAGTGATTTAAATTCAAAGCCTAGAGGCGGAGGGGCTATAGAGAATATGTCAGAAAACCTAAACTACTTGGCCAGCCCCAGTCCCATCCTAACTATCTTGTTAACTAAATCCAAAACCAAAGAACTGTTGTTTAATCTCTGTTTATTATAAACTCCAAAATTTATATATATATTTGTATATGATTTATGGTAACTAGAATTCATCAATTTATTTGATGAACTTGAACATTTCATGCTGATACTACCTTAAAGTCAGGGCCTGGGTTCTGTTCCACATCACCACAGCACAGTATCATGGATGGAATGGCAGGGTCAGGCTGAATGCATGGAGATGGAGCAGGCCAAGTTAACATGCTATCAACATATAAATGACAGTCAAATGGTTATTGAATTGATTATCAAAATGGTAGATTACTGTTAGTATCAACATTGTAAATAAACATTAGTATCAACATGGTAATTGATGTATAAAATTATCAAACCCTTTAAAAATATGCTCTTTGCAATATGTAGGCTGTATAGAAAATATATCATAGAAGTGTTAATATTTATACCTTTGTTTGACAAGTCTGGTAGTTTATCTAAGAGCTAGTTTTTAAAACTTTAAATAATTTTCTGGTACCAACATATTGGACTTGCAATAGCATGATTTGGCTCTGTTATCTATTTTAGTTATTTACAGCTGTAGAAAGTGTATACATATATATTGACTGGGCTAAATTTAACAGAATGAACAACATGATTTAATTTAAATACTAGTAAATATACATACTACATATAAAATTTGAGACAGATCGCTTCAGTACCTTTTGAGAAATAGCGGTAACAAACTTCAACTATCAAAATCCAAGATGGCTACCTGTTGGCCATCTTGTTCAGCAATTGGTCCCAAAATGCAATATATATGCACAACTAAGGTCCTAGGGGAACCTAAATATGAAATTTGAGACAGATTGTTTCAGTACTTTCAGAGAAATAGCAGTAACAAACTTCAATAATCAAATTCCAAGATGGCGGCCTATCTGCCATTTTTTCCACCGAATGGTCTGAAAATGCAATATGCATAACTAGGGACCTAGGGGAACCTGCACATGAAATTTGAGACAGATCCCTTCATAACTTTCTGAGAAATAGCGGTAACAAACTTCAATTGTCAAAATCCAAGATGGCGGCCTGGTGGCCATCTTGTTGTCTGATCGGTCCAAAAATGCAATATGCACAACTAGGGCCCTAGGGCAACCTACATATGAAATTTGAGAAAGATCCCTTCAGTACTTTCTAAGAAATAGCGGTAACAAATTTCAACTATCAAAATCCAAGATGGCGGCCTGTCGGCCATCTTGTTCACCGATCAGTCCGAAAATGCTTTATGCACAACAAGACCTCTAGAGGAACCTGCACATGAAATTTGAGACATATCCCTTCATTACTTTCTGAGAAATAGCGGTAACAAACTTTAACTATCAAAATCCAAGATGGCTGCCTGGCGGCCATCTTGTTGGCCGATCGGTCCCAAAATGCAATATGCACAACTAATGACCTAGGGGAACCTGCACATGAAATTTGAGACAGATCCCTTCATAACTTTCTGAGAAATAGCGGTAACAAACTTCAATTGTCAAAATCCAAGATGGCGGCCTGGTGGCCATCTTGTTGTCTGATCGGTCCAAAAATGCAATATGCACAACTAGGGCCCTAGGGCAACCTACATATGAAATTTGAGAAAGATCCCTTCAGTACTTTCTGAGAAATAGCGGTAACAAACTTTAACTATCAAAATCCAAGATGGCGGCCTGTCGGCCATCTTGTTCACCGATCAGTCCCAAAATGCAATATGCACAACTAGGGCCCTAGGGGAACCTGCACATGAAATTTGAGACAGATCCCTTCAGTACTTTCTGAGAAATAGCGGTAACAAACTTTAACTATCAAAATCCAAGATGGCTGCCTGGCGGCCATCTTGTTGACCGATCGGTCCCAAAATGCAATATGCACAACTAGGGCCCTAGGGGAACCTGCACATGAAATTTGAGACAGATCCCTTCAGTACTTTCTGAGAAATAGCGGTAACAAACTTTAACTATCAAAATCCAAGATGGCTGCCTGGCGGCCATCTTGTTGACCGATTGGTCCCAAAATGCAATATGCACAACTAGGGCCCTAGGGGAACCTGCACATGAAATTTGAGACAGATCCCTTCATAACTTTCTGAGAAATAGCGGTAACAAACTTCAATTGTCAAAATCCAAGATGGCGGCCTGGTGGCCATCTTGTTACCGATCGGTCCAAAAATGCAATATGCACAACTAGGACCTCTAGGGAACCTGCACATGAAATTTGAGACAGATCCCTTCAGTACTTTCTGAGAAATAGCGGTAACAAACTTTAACTATCAAAATCCAAGATGGCTGCCTGGCGGCCATCTTGTTGACCGATCGGTCCCAAAATGCAATATGCACAACTAGGGCCCTAGGGGAACCTGCACATGAAATTTGAGACAGATCCCTTCAGTACTTTCTGAGAAATAGCGGTAACAAACTTTAACTATCAAAATCCAAGATGGCTGCCTGGCGGCCATCTTGTTGGCCGATTGGTCCCAAAATCCAAAATGCAATATGCACAACTAGGGCCCTAGGGGAACCTGCACATGAAATTTGAGACAGATCCCTTCAGTACTTTCTGAGAAATAGCGGTAACAAACTTTAACTATCAAAATCCAAGATGGCTGCCTGGCGGCCATCTTGTTGGCCGATCGGTCCCAAAATGCAATATGCACAACTAATGACCTAGGGGAACCTGCACACGAAATTTGAGACAGATCCCTTCATAACTTTCTGAGAAATAGCGGTAACAAACTTCAATTGTCAAAATCCAAGATGGCGGCCTGGTGGCCATCTTGTTGTCTGATCGGTCCAAAAATGCAATATGCACAACTAGGGCCCTAGGGCAACCTACATATGAAATTTGAGAAAGATCCTTTCAGTACTTTCTAAGAAATAGCGGTAACAAATTTCAACTATCAAAATCCAAGATGGCGGCCTGTCGGCCATCTTGTTCACCGATCAGTCCGAAAATGCTTTATGCACAACAAGACCTCTAGAGGAACCTGCACATGAAATTTGAGACATATCCCTTCATTACTTTCTGAGAAATAGCGGTAACAAACTTTAACTATCAAAATCCAAGATGGCTGCCTGGCGGCCATCTTGTTGGCCGATCGGTCCCAAAATGCAATATGCACAACTAATGACCTAGGGGAACCTGCACATGAAATTTGAGACAGATCCCTTCATAACTTTCTGAGAAATAGCGGTAACAAACTTCAATTGTCAAAATCCAAGATGGCGGCCTGGTGGCCATCTTGTTGTCTGATCGGTCCAAAAATGCAATATGCACAACTAGGGCCCTAGGGCAACCTACATATGAAATTTGAGAAAGATCCCTTCAGTACTTTCTGAGAAATAGCGGTAACAAACTTTAACTATCAAAATCCAAGATGGCTGCCTGGCGGCCATCTTGTTGACCGATTGGTCCCAAAATGCAATATGCACAACTAGGGCCCTAGGGCAACCTACATATGAAATTTGAGACGTATCCCTTCATAACTTTCTAAGAAATAGCGGTAACAAATTTCAACTATCAAAATCCAAGATGGCGGCCTGTCGGCCATCTTGTTCACCGATCAGTCCGAAAATGCTTTATGCACAACAAGACCTCTAGAGGAACCTGCACATGAAATTTGAGACATATCCCTTCATAACTTTCTGAGAAATAGCGGTAACAAACTTTAACTATCAAAATCCAAGATGGCTGCCTGGCGGCCATCTTGTTGGCCGATCGGTCCCAAAATGCAATATGCACAACTAATGACCTAGGGGAACCTGCACACGAAATTTGAGACAGATCCCTTCATAACTTTCTGAGAAATAGCGGTAACAAACTTCAATTGTCAAAATCCAAGATGGCGGCCTGGTGGCCATCTTGTTGTCTGATCGGTCCAAAAATGCAATATGCACAACTAGGGCCCTAGGGCAACCTACATATGAAATTTGAGAAAGATCCTTTCAGTACTTTCTAAGAAATAGCGGTAACAAATTTCAACTATCAAAATCCAAGATGGCGGCCTGTCGGCCATCTTGTTCACCGATCAGTCCGAAAATGCTTTATGCACAACAAGACCTCTAGAGGAACCTGCACATGAAATTTGAGACATATCCCTTCATTACTTTCTGAGAAATAGCGGTAACAAACTTTAACTATCAAAATCCAAGATGGCTGCCTGGCGGCCATCTTGTTGGCCGATCGGTCCCAAAATGCAATATGCACAACTAATGACCTAGGGGAACCTGCACACGAAATTTGAGACAGATCCCTTCATAACTTTCTGAGAAATAGCGGTAACAAACTTCAATTGTCAAAATCCAAGATGGCGGCCTGGTGGCCATCTTGTTGTCTGATCGGTCCAAAAATGCAATATGCACAACTAGGGCCCTAGGGCAACCTACATATGAAATTTGAGAAAGATCCCTTCAGTACTTTTTGAGAAATAGCGGTAACAAACTTTAACTATCAAAATCCAAGATGGCTGCCTGGCGGCCATTTTGTTGACCGATCAGTCCCAAAATGCAATATGCACAACTAGGGCCCTAGGGGAACCTGCACATGAAATTTGAGACAGATCCCTTCAGTACTTTTTGAGAAATAGCGGTAACAAACTTTAACTATCAAAATCCAAGATGGCTGCCTGGCGGCCATCTTGTTCACCGATCAGTCCCAAAATGCAATATGCACAACTAGGGCCCTAGGGGAACCTGCACATGAAATTTGAGACAGATCCCTTCAGTACTTTCTGAGAAATAGCGGTAACAAACTTTAACTATCAAAATCCAAGATGGCTGCCTGGCGGCCATCTTGTTCACCGATTGGTCCCAAAATGCAATATGCACAACTAGGGCCCTAGGGGAACCTGCACATGAAATTTGAGACAGATCCCTTCATAACTTTCTGAGAAATAGCGGTAACAAACTTCAATTGTCAAAATCCAAGATGGCGGCCTGGTGGCCATCTTGTTGTCTGATCGGTCCAAAAATGCAATATGCACAACTAGGGCCCTAGGGCAACCTACATATGAAATTTGAGAAAGATCCTTTCAGTACTTTCTAAGAAATAGCGGTAACAAATTTCAACTATCAAAATCCAAGATGGCGGCCTGTCGGCCATCTTGTTCACCGATCAGTCCGAAAATGCTTTATGCACAACAAGACCTCTAGAGGAACCTGCACATGAAATTTGAGACATATCCCTTCATTACTTTCTGAGAAATAGCGGTAACAAACTTTAACTATCAAAATCCAAGATGGCTGCCTGGCGGCCATCTTGTTGGCCGATCGGTCCCAAAATGCAATATGCACAACTAATGACCTAGGGGAACCTGCACACGAAATTTGAGACAGATCCCTTCATAACTTTCTGAGAAATAGCGGTAACAAACTTCAATTGTCAAAATCCAAGATGGCGGCCTGGTGGCCATCTTGTTGTCTGATCGGTCCAAAAATGCAATATGCACAACTAGGGCCCTAGGGCAACCTACATATGAAATTTGAGAAAGATCCCTTCAGTACTTTCTGAGAAATAGCGGTAACAAACTTTAACTATCAAAATCCAAGATGGCTGCCTGGCGGCCATCTTGTTGACCGATCAGTCCCAAAATGCAATATGCACAACTAGGGCCCTAGGGGAACCTGCACATGAAATTTGAGACAGATCCCTTCAGTACTTTTTGAGAAATAGCGGTAACAAACTTTAACTATCAAAATCCAAGATGGCTGCCTGGCGGCCATCTTGTTGACCGATTGGTCCCAAAATGCAATATGCACAACTAGGGCCCTAGGGGAACCTGCACATGAAATTTGAGACAGATCCCTTCATAACTTTCTGAGAAATAGCGGTAACAAACTTCAATTGTCAAAATCCAAGATGGCGGCCTGGTGGCCATCTTGTTGTCTGATCGGTCCAAAAATGCAATATGCACAACTAGGGCCCTAGGGCAACCTGCACATGAAATTTGAGACAGATCCCTTCAGTACTTTCTGAGAAATAGCGGTAACAAACTTTAACTATCAAAATCCAAGATGGCTGCCTGGCGGCCATCTTGTTGACCGATCGGTCCCAAAATGCAATATGCACAACTAGGGCCCTAGGGGAACCTGCATATGAAATTTGAGAAAGATCCCTTCAGTACTTTCTAAGAAATAGCGGTAACAAATTTCAACTATCAAAATCCAAGATGGCAGCCTGTCGGCCATCTTGTTCACCGATCAGTCCAAAAATGCTTTATGCACAACAAGACCTCTAGAGGAACATGCACATGAAATTTGAGACATATCCCTTCATAACTTTCTGAGAAATAGTGGTAACAAACTTTAACTATCAAAATCCAAGATGGCTGCCTGGCGGCCATCTTGTTGGCCGATCGGTCCCAAAATGCAATATGCACAACTAATGACCTAGGGGAACCTGCACACGAAATTTGAGACAGATCCCTTCATAACTTTCTGAGAAATAGCGGTAACAAACTTCAATTGTCAAAATCCAAGATGGCGGCCTGGTGGCCATCTTGTTGTCTGATCGGTCCAAAAATGCAATATGCACAACTAGGGCCCTAGGGCAACCTACATATGAAATTTGAGAAAGATCCTTTCAGTACTTTCTAAGAAATAGCGGTAACAAATTTCAACTATCAAAATCCAAGATGGCGGCCTGTCGGCCATCTTGTTCACCGATCAGTCCGAAAATGCTTTATGCACAACAAGACCTCTAGAGGAACCTGCACATGAAATTTGAGACATATCCCTTCATTACTTTCTGAGAAATAGCGGTAACAAACTTTAACTATCAAAATCCAAGATGGCTGCCTGGCGGCCATCTTGTTGGCCGATCGGTCCCAAAATGCAATATGCACAACTAATGACCTAGGGGAACCTGCACACGAAATTTGAGACAGATCCCTTCATAACTTTCTGAGAAATAGCGGTAACAAACTTCAATTGTCAAAATCCAAGATGGCGGCCTGGTGGCCATCTTGTTGTCTGATCGGTCCCAAAATGCAATATGCACAACTAGGGCCCTAGGGCAACCTACATATGAAATTTGAGAAAGATCCTTTCAGTACTTTCTAAGAAATAGCGGTAACAAATTTCAACTATCAAAATCCAAGATGGCAGCCTGTCGGCCATCTTGTTCACCGATCAGTCCAAAAATGCTTTATGCACAACAAGACCTCTAGAGGAACCTGCACATGAAATTTGAGACATATCCCTTCATTACTTTCTGAGAAATAGCGGTAACAAACTTTAACTATCAAAATCCAAGATGGCTGCCTGGCGGCCATCTTGTTGGCCGATCGGTCCCAAAATGCAATATGCACAACTAGGGCCCTAGGGGAACCTGCACACGAAATTTGAGACAGATCCCTTCATAACTTTCTGAGAAATAGCGGTAACAAACTTCAATTGTCAAAATCCAAGATGGCGGCCTGGTGGCCATCTTGTTGTCTGATCGGTCCAAAAATGCAATATGCACAACTAGGGCCCTAGGGCAACCTACATATGAAATTTGAGAAAGATCCCTTCAGTACTTTTTGAGAAATAGCGGTAACAAACTTTAACTATCAAAATCCAAGATGGCTGCCTGGCGGCCATCTTGTTGACCGATCAGTCCCAAAATGCAATATGCACAACTAGGGCCCTAGGGGAACCTGCACATGAAATTTGAGACAGATCCCTTCATAACTTTCTGAGAAATAGCGGTAACAAACTTTAACTATCAAAATCCAAGATGGCAGCCTGTCGGCCATCTTGTTCACCGATCAGTCCAAAAATGCTTTATGCACAACAAGACCTCTAGAGGAACCTGCACATGAAATTTGAGACATATCCCTTCATAACTTTCTGAGAAATAGTGGTAACAAACTTTAACTATCAAAATCCAAGATGGCTGCCTGGCGGCCATCTTGTTGGCCGATCGGTCCCAAAATGCAATATGCACAACTAATGACCTAGGGGAACCTGCACACGAAATTTGAGACAGATCCCTTCATAACTTTCTGAGAAATAGCGGTAACAAACTTCAATTGTCAAAATCCAAGATGGCGGCCTGGTGGCCATCTTGTTGTCTGATCGGTCCAAAAATGCAATATGCACAACTAGGGCCCTAGGGCAACCTACATATGAAATTTGAGAAAGATCCTTTCAGTACTTTCTAAGAAATAGCGGTAACAAATTTCAACTATCAAAATCCAAGATGGCGGCCTGTCGGCCATCTTGTTCACCGATCAGTCCGAAAATGCTTTATGCACAACAAGACCTCTAGAGGAACCTGCACATGAAATTTGAGACATATCCCTTCATTACTTTCTGAGAAATAGCGGTAACAAACTTTAACTATCAAAATCCAAGATGGCTGCCTGGCGGCCATCTTGTTGGCCGATCGGTCCCAAAATGCAATATGCACAACTAATGACCTAGGGGAACCTGCACACGAAATTTGGGACAGATCCCTTCATAACTTTCTGAGAAATAGCGGTAACAAACTTCAATTGTCAAAATCCAAGATGGCGGCCTGGTGGCCATCTTGTTGTCTGATCGGTCCAAAAATGCAATATGCACAACTAGGGCCCTAGGGCAACCTACATATGAAATTTGAGAAAGATCCCTTCAGTACTTTCTGAGAAATAGCGGTAACAAACTTTAACTATCAAAATCCAAGATGGCTGCCTGGCAGCCATTTTGTTGACCGATCAGTCCCAAAATGCAATATGCACAACTAGGGCCCTAGGGGAACCTGCACATGAAATTTGAGACAGATCCCTTCAGTACTTTTTGAGAAATAGCGGTAACAAACTTTAACTATCAAAATCCAAGATGGCTGCCTGGCGGCCATCTTGTTGACCGATTGGTCCCAAAATGCAATATGCACAACTAGGGCCCTAGGGGAACCTGCACACGAAATTTGAGACAGATCCCTTCATAACTTTCTGAGAAATAGCGGTAACAAACTTCAATTGTCAAAATCCAAGATGGCGGCCTGGTGGCCATCTTGTTGTCTGATCGGTCCAAAAATGCAATATGCACAACTAGGGCCCTAGGGCAACCTACATATGAAATTTGAGAAAGATCCCTTCAGTACTTTTTGAGAAATAGCGGTAACAAACTTTAACTATCAAAATCCAAGATGGCTGCCTGGCGGCCATCTTGTTGACCGATTGGTCCCAAAATGCAATATGCACAACTAGGGCCCTAGGGCAACCTACACACGAAATTTGAGACAGAATCCTTCATAACTTTCTGAGAAATAGCGGTAACAAACTTCAATTGTCAAAATCCAAGATGGCGGCCTGGTGGCCATCTTGTTGTCTGATCGGTCCAAAAATGCAATATGCACAACTAGGGCCCTAGGGCAACCTACATATGAAATTTGAGAAAGATCCTTTCAGTACTTTCTAAGAAATAGCGGTAACAAATTTCAACTATCAAAATCCAAGATGGCGGCCTGTCGGCCATCTTGTTCACCGATCAGTCCGAAAATGCTTTATGCACAACAAGACCTCTAGAGGAACCTGCACATGAAATTTGAGACATATCCCTTCATTACTTTCTGAGAAATAGCGGTAACAAACTTTAACTATCAAAATCCAAGATGGCTGCCTGGCGGCCATCTTGTTGGCCGATCGGTCCCAAAATGCAATATGCACAACTAATGACCTAGGGGAACCTGCACATGAAATTTGGGACAGATCCCTTCATAACTTTCTGAGAAATAGCGGTAACAAACTTCAATTGTCAAAATCCAAGATGGCGGCCTGGTGGCCATCTTGTTGTCTGATCGGTCCAAAAATGCAATATGCACAACTAGGGCCCTAGGGCAACCTACATATGAAATTTGAGAAAGATCCCTTCAGTACTTTCTGAGAAATAGCGGTAACAAACTTTAACTATCAAAATCCAAGATGGCTGCCTGGCAGCCATTTTGTTGACCGATCAGTCCCAAAATGCAATATGCACAACTAGGGCCCTAGGGGAACCTGCACATGAAATTTGAGACAGATCCCTTCAGTACTTTTTGAGAAATAGCGGTAACAAACTTTAACTATCAAAATCCAAGATGGCTGCCTGGCGGCCATCTTGTTGACCGATTGGTCCCAAAATGCAATATGCACAACTAGGGCCCTAGGGGAACCTACATATCAAATTTGAAAAAGATCCCTTTAGTACTTTCTGAGAAGTAGCTTCTTTTGATATAAATGATTGGGTCTGAAAAAAATGAAATATTTCCATTTCTGTCAGTAAAGCAGGTTTACATTTTACAAGGTTATTAATTAAAGTGTGCTTCCATGGGCAATCTAAGCTGCTACTTTCTATCACCTTACGTTTCAGAGGATGCCTAGTTTTTATTGTTTTTTTACACCATGAATACAATAATGAACAGTATTACTGGTACTCATTATTTCTGCTCTTGTAATTATTTGTATATCATCAGTATTGTCAGGCTGACGAACACAGTAAACATCTTTTACAACTGAATGATCTGGCTGGGTAGAAGAATCAGGTTTTGCTTGATATTGATTGACAGCTATAATAAAACTTTTACCATTAAATATCCATTTCCCGCGTGGCTGCCTTGCGATGAAGCTTTCAACTTTTTCAAAATACTGTTCTGGATGATCCCTTCGAAGATGAAAGAGGTACATGTGGTGGTCTATTACAGTGTATCTCTTCCGAATGTCAAAAGTCTCATCCAGGAGCAAAAGATCAAAGTTGCATCTCTGTAGATAAAAAGAAAAAAATTGTCATGACCAAATAAACTGTATATCAAGTACGAAATCACAATGCAAAATAGAGTTTTCAATACCCTACAAAATATATATAAAACATGCGGTTACATGAGAAAATTCAACTTCAGTGTATTAATTCAATGAAAATATATGTATATAGGCAAAAATAATTTAATAATATTTTTACACAACTTTTAAATGGATCTCCATAAGGTTTTATTGGTATTTCAATTTTTTGCATCATAACTCCCTTAATTGGTGTATAATTTTGAGTAAATTTTAGCAAACAATATCAAAACATTAAACTCAGATTTACATTCAATACACACTAACCAAGGCAGGCGGACAGAGCCTCAAATCTGTAGAATCATCAGCATAGCCCCAAGGCAATGCCTCACATCACTCATCAAACGTACTGAAGATGTGTGTCTGGGAGATACTAAAAAATATACCATTATTTACTATGCTATAAACAAATAGAGACAAGTTATCTTTCAGTGACATTAAGATAGATAAAATGTGGTGAAACCTCACTTCACATGCATCTTAACCTGCTTAATACCAGTAAGCAAATTAATGAAAAGACTTAAATATCTCAAACAGGTTATATAGATAGTATGACTTCGTAAGTATGAATCAACATGTAGCTCTTACACAAATATCAAATAAAATAAAGCATAATTGGCACTTGTATTGATATATATTTACAGTTTGCACTGACATGGACTCAATAACCATGCTTTCTAGTATTATCATTAGGCCATTCCAATTTGATTTCTTGTTCTTCGGATTTTGGGATTTTAAAATAGGAGCGAGCGAGCGAAATTTTTTTAATTCTAAAAATATTTTGAAAGCGGAAAAAATTGGAGCGAGCGAATATTTTCACAGTATTTTTTATTAGACTTTTATGTTTATTTCTTGAAATAACAATTACTATTAATAACAGAGTTTTTATGTTAAAATATGAGTTTTGCTGTTTTCTTCAGTGTTTTCAACATTCATAACTATATCAAAGATGTAAAAAAAAAAGAAAAAAAAAGAAGTCTAATGTTAAGGTATTTGTGTAGCTATTGAACATATGCTATTACACAAAATGCTTTCAATGCATGGCATACACGTATTTCAATTTTAAGACAAATCTTGACAATTTTAACATTGAATAGCAATTGTAATGTATATTTGATATAGGACCAAAGGAGCATAACTCGAATAGTAGTACTTACTTGGGCATGGGTGCCCATGTGCACCCAGAGTCGTATAACTGACACCGTGAGAGTGTTTATATATCGGAGTTAGGGGCTTTATGATAAATAATTACTTAATAAGTGTTGTGTTGGTTTAGTGATTATCTTGATGACTAGTGTGCCCAATTTCGAATTATATGTCGCCCAAAATGTGTCAATATAGGGTGCCCAAAATGTGTCAATAGGGTGCCCAAAATGTGTCAACAGGGTGCCCAAACTCCTGTCAATTAGGAGTTTGTTAGGGATGTTTTCTGTTCTCGTGAGAACCTTAAAATGATGAGTGGTATAAAAGAGAGTGCGTATGAGAGGATGAGCGAGTCTGACGAGAGCAAGAGTCTGGATGAGAGGCTGGATGTGATACCTCTGTATTCTGTACATGTATATATTCTGTTTGGATTTTAATACACTATTGAAACTTTACAACTGTGTTGTTTCTTCACTTAAGTGGTAACCCAGCACAAGATGACCCAATCTATTTATCTTTTATGTGATGTGGCGGACGACAGCCATCACACTGTAGGAACTCAGTGATTTGAGAGGAAACACAAGTTACATGGAGTCTGATCAACTTCTTGTAGTCTAATTTATCAATGCGGTAATTATCATCTTGTTTCCTGTCAGGTCGCTAGTTCCGGGTACCACAGTTTGTATTGGCATATACCATTGTTAAAGTATTACGATCGGCAACTATCAAACACGTACATACGTACGGACTATAACACAACGGAAATCGTCGCATTGGTGGCAGCGTGTGGGATCGTCTTGTGTTATTTTGGGTTTATCTTAGAGTGGAAAAACATACTTAAGAGTTAAACATGGATCATTCTGATGAATCGGATACCTTACGAAGCAGAAACGAACCAACCCCCAGGTAAGTACACGTACTTTTAATCAAGTTCATTTTGAGGACTCGGGAATGTTTTCACCCTCAGGTCCGTCGGCGACAAGTACGCCGAGACGAATGCCCTCATCACAGGTGCGTCGTCAGTCGGAACGGGGAATTACAAGTGGAATTTCCCAGCAGTCCAAATTTAGTATAGTAACTTGGGGAAAACTTTGGTTACGGTGGAGTTGTTTGTTGTTGATTTGTGGAGGGATGGTAGCAGCATCGTGGTTTTTATTTCCTAATCACCCCGTGGTAAAGGAGTCTCAGCAGTACGTAATGTACGTCCAACTGGGTACCATGGGAATGGTATTATTTACCATTTTGATTAAAATTGTATGGGGAATTTGTCGTTCACGAGCTCAGGAGTCACGTGTTAATCAGTTTCATGATTCCAAGACTCGGAGGAATAATTCTAACAGCCCTGTTTTCACTGGAGCTTTAGAATCGAGTCAGGATTTGGGATATTTGGACGATCACGATGACGAGTTCAGACAATTTGGAAACGGTGAAAAATCCAGAAATTGATGTTCTCTCAAGGTCTCGCGCCCATAATTCTCAAGCTATCTCTTACAACACAAACGGCAGTAATTATCCATCAGATGCACCCCCTAGGGAATACCCCATCCGTAGGACTTTTAGTGGTGTGGGGTTAGATATTTGGTCAGAATTTCGTCAATATTTTGACAATATTGTTGAGTTAAACGGCTGCACCCAGGAAAAATCCAGACTATTTTGCTCAGCTGTTTAAGGGGCCAGGCGGAGACGTTCGCCTATGGCAGAGAATGGAAGAGCGATTTGGTTATACTGCAATGAAAGAAAGATACATTGCAGATGCAAAAATTCGCCGTAGAAAGACTAATGAGTCATTTAGGGATTTCGGACAGGCACTTGAAGACCTGTACCGCAGGGCTTATCCTGAAAGTCCCGAGCTAGTTGAGGAGTATGCCATTATGTCTTTCCTAGATAAATGTGGTGGAACCGAAGAGTTTCGTCTCGCAGTTAAGCGGACAATGCCACATTCTTTACAGGAAGCTGTCACTAATGCAATACGAGAGGAGTCATTACGAATTAGTGAAAAAGAGCTTACCAGACCTAAAAAGAGTTATGTTAATGACGTCACAGATGATGAAATGGATGAGATATTTACCGGTGCCCGTAGCGAGCCCGCCAAAAGAGACTACTACACAGGCGCTTATGATAAAACAAACTCTGGGTCTATCAATAATGGGCGAGGACAAGGTTTCAAATTCAATCGCCCAGGTTACAATAACCGCCATAAGCCGGCAGTAAATCCCAGCGGTATCCGCGAAGTACAGGAAATGGGCCACCTGTTCGCAAGTCATATAAAGAAGACGCTAATTCTTAAACGAGACAGGACTGGGGCAGTAGGCCTACCTTCAGTCTGTTCTCATAATGGGCCTGATATTGGGGTGTTACAAAATAGGGCGAAAAATCATAATTATATCGCAATTGATCAGACCGATCTCTCACAGCAGGAGAGTAGGGCACGGCTGGACCCCCATAGTCGTGGTAATGATCTATCAATTAACTACAGTAGAAACAGTCGTGCACAACACAATTTGGAAGGAGGATTTTGTTTAGCTAAAGTCCCCTGTGACGGGAACATGATGATCAGAGGTTTAATTGAGGGATCTTCAATTAATTGGAAAGTAGATACAGGGGCTAAACAGACGTTCATTACTAAGGAAGTTTATTTTTCTTTGATTGACAAGCCAAGTCTAGAGCCAGTTGACACGAGGTTTGTGGCTGCTGACGGTAATGAAATTAGATGTTTGGGACAAGCTAATATGAATTTTACATTTGGAGAAGAGATGTTTGAAATTACAGTAGTTGTAGGAGGGGTTGCCAAAAATTTATTAGGAGCAGATTTCATAGTGAAATATCGCTGTAATTGGAATCATGATGAGAACAGTTTTATGATAAGAGGTGAAAAACTACCCATGGAGAATCGAGACGGAACAATTAGATCCGGTAGAGTTATTGCGTTAGAAACCGTTGTTGTTCCAGCTGGACATGAGACCATTATTAAATCTGGACTCGTCCAAAGGCAAAAATTAAAAACAGGTATCACATACTCTAGGTATTTTGACACCTGAACGGAGGTTCATGGAGAGGCATGGCCTTGCTATTGCACGAACATTAGTTGACGTTAGTAATGAGGTAGTATATACCAGGGTTTTCAATCCTGGTAGCACTGACGTAACGGTGTACAGACATACACATATGGCTCTGTTCACACCAGCGCATAAAATGGGTTCAAGTTTCGACCCACAGGTACACTCCGAGGAAAGGGTAAGTAGCTCGATCGAGGAGATATCTGACGACATAACAAATGAAAACGGAGCTATTCCTAATCATTTGATTGATGTCTATGAGAGCAGCTGTGAAAACCTAACAGCAGAACAAAAACAAAAGTTCCGGTCATTTTTGGTGAAATGGCAAGACAGTTTTGCGCGAACTGGTGAAGTGGGGCGAACCAATCTTGGGACGCACACCATTAAACTAACCGACGAAACTCCTATACGCGAGTCACCGCGTCGGATACCAATATACAAACGTAAAGCTGTAGATGATGAAATTGAGAAGTTAGAGAAACAGGGACTTATTGAAAAGTTGGACAGTCCCTGGAGTTCACAGGTAGTCATGGTACAAAAGAAAGATAAAACATGGCGAATGTGTATCGATTATCGGAAACTAAACGAGAAAACGGTTAAGGACGCTTATCCTATTCTGCGCATAGACGAGAATTTAGACTCGCTGGGCGGAGCTGACTGGTTCTCATCCCTAGATTTGGACATGGCCTATCACCAGGTTCCAATGTCCGAGGGGAGACCGAGCCAAAACTGCTTTCGCTACACCGCGCGGGGGACTTTACCAATTTGTAACTATGCCTTTCGGGTTTTGTAACGCGCCATCTACATTTCAGCGAATTATGAAAAAGGCGTTAACAGGGTTACAATGGCATGTGGCGGTGTTATACCTTGATGACATAGTTGTTTTTGGTAGATCTTTTTAGGAGCATTTTGAGAACCTAACAAAAGTGTTAGAGAGGCTAAAGTCTTCAGGCCTTTTATTAAAATCGAAAAAAATGTAAACTACTAAAAAGAGAAACCAAATTTTTAGGCTATATAGTGTCTAAAGACGGAGTACGGACTGATCCAGAGAAGATAGACTGTGTCAAAAACATACCTAGACCGACCAATGTCACGGAGGTTAGGAGCTTTCTGGGTACGTCATATTACCGGAAGTTCATTCAGAGTTCGCCGATATCGCGAGACCGCTTTATCAACTTACGTCAAAAAGTAATTCATTTCATTGGAGCTGGAGCTGTGAGCAAGCGTTTCTTAAACTAAAACAAAACCTCACTACTGCTCCAATTTTGGCGTATCCACAGATAGACGGATCAGAATTTATTTTGGATACGGACGCCAGCCTTCTGGCTATTGGCGCTGTTTTGTCGCAGGTCCAGGACGGAAAAGAGCGTGTGATCGCTTACGTGAGTAGAACATTAGACAAACCAGAACGGAATTATTGCCTTACGCGACGCGAGATGTTGGCCGTTGTGTATTTTACAAAATATTTTAAACATTATCTGCTCGGACGCAGATTTACTTTGCGCACAGATCACGGATCACTGACATGGCTTTATAGGTTTAAAGAACCGGACGGTCAAATACATCGCTGGATTCAACAGCTAAGCCAATTCCATATGAAAATAATTCACAGAGAGGGAAAACGTCACGGAAACGCGGACGCGATGTCGCGGTTAGTGTCATTGTCAGACGAAAAGTGTAGCCAGTGTAAAATGCCGATGAATTACACATACGATGGCCCAAAAGAAACTGTTGTACAAAACATGACAGATCTCAATGTGGATAATCTAAACCTAGACGGCCCAGAGAAAACTGTTGTACAAAACATGACAGATCTTATAGTGGGTAATGTGGAGGAATTATCAGACAGCGATTACGAAACGCCAGAACGTGCCCAGAAAAACACTAATGGGCAGAATTCTGACGTCGGGGAAAATATTGCGGGAGCAATACCTGTGACAAAGAGGGGGAGAAAACCAAATAGACCACCTCCGGCGCGTCCTAGGCCAATTCCAGAATTAGATTTTAGTTCTGAATCTATTCAAAATTTTCAGAAAAATGATCAAGTTTTGAACAAAATTATCAATTTAAAAACAATGATGGAAGGGAGGCCAGATTCAAAAGATTTTTCAAACGAGTCACCAGAATTTAAATTTTGGTTAGCTAGATGGGAACTTTTGGAAATAAAAAATGGTTTACTTTGTATATATTGGCAGGATTCAAACAGTCATGCGAGATATAGAATTTGTGCTCCTGAGTCCATGCAAAATGGTATTCTGTGGCATCTTCATGACGCTCATACTGCAGGTCACCTGGGTATTAGAAAAACCTGGGAAAAAGCCAAACTGTGTCCATATTACTGGATAGGTATGCAACGAAAAGTGAAGGACTATGTTACTAGTTGTGATATTTGCGGTGAACGGAAAAATCCATCAGTTAAGAAAAGACACAATATGAAATCCTATGTCATGGGAGGCCGATTCGAGCGGATCGCTACAGACATCGCTGGACCATTCCCTACGACTGAGAAGAACAATAAGTACGTGTTGGATTGTTAGTGACTATTTTACCAAATTAACAGAGATATTTCCAATTGAAAATATGCTGGCTGAAACAGTCGCTGATATCATCGTGCGCTCGTGGATTAAGAGATACGGTTGTCCTCGTGAAATCCATTCCGACCAGGGGAGACAATACGAAAGTGCAGTTTTTTAAGGAGGTGTGTAAACTTTTAGAAATTAAAAAGTGCAGAACATGACCATTACACCCAAGATCTGATGGAATGGTGGAAAGAATGAACAGAACTGTGAATGACATTTTGTCAAAATATATCAACATCAATCAAAGAGACTGGGACGATCACCTGGATTTTGTAGTTATGGCTTACAACACAACTCCACATGAAAGTACGGGAATCACTCCACATCGCATGGTATACGGAGTTGAAATGAACACCCCATTACATATCCAAACGGACATTATTGAAGAAAACTCTGATATATGTTTTGCAACAGATTATGCTATACAGTTAGAAGAAAAGTTGAGAAACGCACATGATTTTGCACGAAAAAAATTATTGCGTGCTACAGAAGTTCAAAAACGGCATTATGATTTCGGTGTGAAACAAACAAACAAATTAAAAGTTGGAGACCTGGTTTGGCGGAATCAAAAACAGAACATTATTTGCAGAAAAACGAAAA
This sequence comes from Argopecten irradians, assembly GCF_041381155.1. Lineage (NCBI taxonomy): Eukaryota > Metazoa > Mollusca > Bivalvia > Pectinida > Pectinidae > Argopecten > Argopecten irradians. The sequence goes on from NW_027188179.1 coordinate 33,565, forward strand.
TAGCGAGACAATGGACAGGTCCTTGGGTGATAACCAATGTGTTGTGTGATGTCCTTTTCAAAATCAAATGTTGCAAGAATGGAGATGAAATTGTCATTCCATGGGGATAACGTGAAGAGATATATGGGAGACAAGTTGTTAAAGTGGTACAGTCATGCAGAGTGCTTCTCAACATGACAATCTCACAGTCACGATTCCCCGGGCAGAGGAATTGAGCTTATCAAAGAACGGTGACCGATATGGGCTCGACATCAAGGACACTGCTCCCGACGGCCCGTCGCGTGGATTGCCACCGACAGAGGACACAGGTGTCTTGCCGGGGCGCCCAAATAACATGAGCGGGGTGCCCAAATAACATGAGCGGGTGCCCAAATAACACATCCAGTAGACGGTCCCCCCGACCGTAATCATGGGCACACGCCCTTGTCAATCATTCGCGATACAGCCGACTCAAGCACACGATTGGTCGACATCGATACTAAGAGGGCGGGGCCAAGTCAACAAGGTCGGGATGCTGGGGTAGTTCGCCCCACTCAAGTACGAATTTCATCGAGACAGAGAAGAAGACCGGCATATTTGTCGAAATATACCTTTTAACAACAAGAACATGGGAAAAAATAACATGACATGCAGGGACTGCGGGAAGATGTATGCAAACCGACGGAATTTGATGCGGCATGTCAACGCCGTACACCGCAGCGAGGTACGGGCACGGAGATGCCCAATTTCGGGATGTGGCCGAATGTTTTTCTCCGCACTGATCAATTTACAGGACATTTAGGAAATTTCCACCATTTGAAAGAAGCTGATGTAGCGTCGTTAACAAATTCGACAGATAGCAAGGTATATAAAACCAGAAGTTTTCCAATTCCGGAGGGGAAGAACGACCCTGTGCACCATGTAGATCAAGATATACCGGCTGTACCTGTTCAAACTCTACCACCATTCAGCCAGACGGAAGATGGAGAGGTATCACTACCTGAGTCGTCGGAAGGGCCTACGCCTAACCAGGAGATACTTGACACACCTGTGCATTCGCCTCAGCTGTTCTCCTCTGGAACTAGTGTGGCGATCGACGACATAGGGTTATTATACTACCAAGAGGACAGAAGCTGAGGGGAAAACTCAACAACCACAGGAACCGACCGAAATGGACACTGATAGTAGCGACTTGGAATCCATCGACTACATCGATAGCGACTCGTAATTCCAGGAACACGAGCAACAGCAGTCAAGTGATAGTCCGACGCCACCCTATGTGAAACTGTCGTCGAGACGCATTGACAATATCTTTGATCACAACAACAAGAACATGTGCCGACGGGAGTTTTCGACATAGAACGGCGACAAGTTTTCTCGTCAACAAATAGGGAATCGCCCAGTGATGTGGATTGGTTCAGCTTCATGGCCCAGATCCGTGACGAGATTCGGGGACACAACATCGACCTAACGACGCGGACGGCAGAGGAGGAACCTTTATAAACTAATTTGGACTTGAAAGAAAAAAAAATGTGTTAAAGTAGTATTTTTCGATTTCTGGACACAGTTTGGCCTAAACCCTGTATATAAAAAAGAAATGTGTTATATGTTGAAATATTTTGTGCGGTTGTTGCATATTTCTTCAATGAATTTTAACGTTACAGTAAAGTACTTAAATGTACAATGTATATGTATTTTCACTATTTTGTAAGTACAAGTATCCACGTGTATCCAGCGTTCACTGCAGTGGACGCGATCACGGTAATGGGTACGTACATAAATGGAAGACGAGTCTTCGAATATTGTTAATTTTCATTTTTTATAATCAATTCTTTTAAATGTTAGTGCATCAGTTTAACTACTAATTAGAGTTTAATTACTAATTAGACTATTATATGAGGAATATATGTATGCACATGAATCTATAGTGTTACACATTAGTGGACACGGTCATGATATTGGGTATACATGTACATACATATTGTTAATGATTTGATTATGAATTACTATTATAGTTATTTGATATGCTATTTTTCTTATCTGTATTATCTAAATTTAGTACAAGTATTTACATGTATCTTGTGTTACACGTTAGTGGACAGAGGCGAGGTTTACTAGGTTCAACTGTGAGTACATAATATGGTGGAAGTCAACTGTACCAACCTTTCCAACATGTAGACCATAGTGTGTTATTTGTGGTAACTACTTTCCAAAAAATTGTCCTTTGGGTTTTTCATAACATGCACATAGTGGAATTAGACAATAAGATTTTAGGAGCAAATGTATCAGAGTCATAAGAAACACCCCTGAAGTCTCCCTTTCAAATCTTGCACAAAATGCCTACTAACATCTACCCCATATTTTATCCAATCTAACACCTCCTTTTTTTTTTAATTCAGAAAGATGAATTCCCAAAAGAAAGGTAAAAGGTTTTTATTACTTACAAAACATTTCCTGCTAAGAAATAATTGGGAACAAAAGGAAGTTCAAATCTTCCCTAGAAGGGGGTAGTGTAATGTATATTTGATATAGTACCAAAGGGGCATAACTCGAATAGTAGTACTTACTTGGGCATGGGTGCCCATGTGCACCCAGAGTCGTATAACTGACACCGTGAGAGTGTTTATATATCGGAGTTAGGGGCTTTATGATAAATAATTACTTAATAAGTGTTGTGTTGGTTTAGTGATTGTCTTGATGACTAGTGTGCCCCAATTTCGAATTATATGTCGCCCAAAATGTGTCAATAGGGTGCCCAAAAATGTGTCTAAAACAGGGTGCCCAAACTCCTGTCAATTAGGAGTTTGTTAGGGATGTTTTTCTGTTCTCGTGAGAACCTTAAAATGACCCTTGAGATGGTATAAAAGAGAGTGCGACTTTCCCCTGAAAATAGTCTGATCAAGCCTAACCATGTATATGAGAGGCTGGATGTGCATCCTCTAAATAATTCTGTATCAATTTCCTTAATTAGGTTTATTCATTTAGGACCTTTTTCCTGCATAATACACTATTTTGCAAAACATTAAAAAACTGTGTTTGTCTTGCTTCAAACAAAATATAAACTTTGACCACCCAAAACAGCTTTATCTTTTATGTGAAAATTTTGGCCAAATACCACAGCTATCATTGACTGTAAAGACAATTCAGCTTTATCATATGGCCCCATTTCCTTACAAAGGTTCTAGGACGGAGTTTGAGGACCTTAGGGCAATTAGCCACATAATGAATTTCTTTGCAATGGTAGCTGTTCCCCTTTTCCTAACAAACCTTCCTGGCGCCCCTGCCTGGCAACCACATAGCCGAGGCAATACCATTGTTATAGGGGGATCGGCAAAATCAAACCCCTGGCCAGGCATAAAAGCAATCACTGGTTGTGGGGGATATCAGTCCAGGAAAAGTGAGGGTATGGGGCTTTGGAATAACCCTGAGGATGTGTGTAGCCCTCGAGGACACGATTTCCCCTTTCGCCGGACTCTCCCTATGACTTTCTTTCTTCACCTCCCTCACATTTGATTTTAACCAATCATCAGGTAAGTCCTCTGAGGAACCTAATACATTTTAAAAGTTATCTTTTTGTCCTCTGAGGAACCTTTAACTTTAACTAGTGGACACACAGGATTGTCTTCTTTGCCTACACACGCTTAAGCTGAATTTCGAATAAAATTTCTACCTCAGCAGCACCTGCCCACTCGAGGCACTATAATCTACTAAACCTCTAAAGAAGCATATCAGTGACATTGGGGCGGTTAACAAAAGCCTCCCCGCCATAAATTTTACATTTAACCTCCTCCACCTTGTCTTTTAGTGACTGAGTGGACACCGACAGCTGCTGCTCCATCTTTTTTTAGCGAGCCTCCATTGCTGAATCCTGGACGTGAGTGCTGACCTCTGCACCGGTTCCCAAAATCTGTGAAATAAAACCAATACACAATGTCATACATACAGTAAACCTTGACTTTGACAAAGACTGCGTAAACAAACATCATCATTTTTTTTTTTTTTTTTTTTTTATATATAACACTATAAGCAAGATC